>NC_041219.1:26874931-26943468 GCF_002837175.3 Physeter macrocephalus
CAGCGGCCATGGCTCACGGGCCCAGCCGCTCCGCGGCATGTGGGATCCTCCCAGACCGGGGCGCGAACCCGGTTCCCATGCATCGGCAGGCGGACGCGCAACCACTGCGCCACCAGGGAGGCCCCTATTATTGTTTTTATATACTAATATGATCAAAGAATTAATTATATATAATTAATTATATATTTATTTTTAGTTAATTATTTTTAATTAATTATATAATTATTTTTGTAACAGTATCAATATTTGCTTTGCTTTCTTCACAACAATCATAATTATCACTTATTGGGAAACAACAGCATGATCTACCACACTAAGATTTTGGGTCTAGAAGAAAATCTTTTGCTGAAGCTACAGATTTTAACTCTCAGGGTTTGTTCAATTCTAATAAAAGACATAATTTAATGATAACTTTTACTTTAACCAAATAGCAGTTACTATTTTTGCCAACTACAGCTTAAATTAGGATAGCATACAATCTTATGTTTAATTTTTAAAAGAGAAAATCCTTAAATGCAAACTCAAAGTTTATATGCACCAACTACATGTCATTAATGCCCTCAGCAACTGTTCATTTTTGAGAGTCATTAGGAATTGGTCCTTCCTGGATAGGAAGACTCTTCTTGAGCAGCCTGACAGGTTCACCCCGAGAATTTATCCTGCCTAAACCTGACGAGTAGCCTTCTTTGCACATTTTTGTTGAGAACTTTAGGGAATACAATCACAACAAAATGACTTAATGCGTTTAATAAATAGTACGTTTTAACTGGGGAGAAATAAAAGTCCCTACTTAAAGTTAAAAAAATCCAATTAAAGCTCTTGACCATAAAAAGATTAAAGACAATATTTAAGATGCCTCAAATCTATCAATAAATGTACTAATGTAAACTCATTTGAAATGAGAGCTTACCTCTTCTTCTAAACGAGAAAGTTTGAGCTGTAGATCAGCCACTTGTTGTTCTTTATCCATCAGCTTTTCACTTGAAAGCTGTCTCTGTTCCTTCAGCCTACCATGAGCTTCCCCTAGTTGGCGCTCCGTCTCCAGAAGTTTGCTGTGTAACTTTAGAAAAGGAAAAAAAAGTAAGTACATATGTATAAACACACCTACAATCACCACCATTACTACTACCACCTACTTTCCAAACAATGTTTTATTTTTCACCAATATAAACATAATATATTAATTTTCATGATACTTTAGAGGAACCTAAGGTCCAATTGAATTTTAATCACATAAATTATGACTCACATAAAACTGTAACCAAACATCACAGGTTTCAGGGTTTTTGCACTCTTTAAAAAAAAAAAAAAAAAAAACCCAGAAAACCTGAGGCTCTTGTTTAGATATAAGTGTTGTAATCACTTGAGGAACTTAAATAAAACAAAACTTAAAAATTAAGACACTTAAGGCACATTCAGACCTATTCCACTGGAGTTTTTAGAATCCCAAAGTGATTCTTGTAGTTTTCCCATAATTATGAACCACCACAATTGACTTCTTACATTTGCGTACTGAATAGAGCACAAAGCATTCTCAAGTCCTCAAACTGGCACACAATTTCTAAATAAAATAGAGGAAAGAATAGTTTCTTAAAATATTAGGTGATTCTCATTCATTAACTTTAAAATTGCCACCTAGCTAAAACTAAAGGAGAAATTTGTCTTGGAGCTAGAACTATCACTTTCTCAAATTCCTTATTTTCGCTAATACTACCAGAAATAACAGCTGGTTTCTCTTGTGGGATTGGCTGGGGGTGGGTCCATTAAAAAAAAGTTTGTATTAATTTTAGAAGAATTACTGCACAAGTGCTGGGAGTACAGAAAAAAAAAAAGAGTGGCATGGAGATAAAGATGCAAGACATTCAGCGAGGCTTACACACTAAGAGTACTTCTACACCCCAGCCTCATAACACATTAAATCAAATCTCAGCATGTGCCTCAGCAAAACTGGAAATTAATAACAAGCATTCTATACAATTGCTTTCAACCAAACCCATTCATGTTAAATCTGAAAATATTAAGAATCTATAGCCTTTGTGTCATATATACACTTATATACTCTATACTTGCATATTTCTCCATAAAAATTCACAGTTGGCAAGGAAAAAATAAAGTTCTATCAGAAGAGTGGACACCCACTATTTTCTTATGCTATGAAGCAACCTGCGGCTGTCAAAATATATCCTATCCTCAATAAAGAAAACCAAAGTGGATTTCTAAAGTAAAGCATGCTTCAATCTAACTAAAACAGGAATCAGTAACAGTTAAAGAAAAGACATTTATTTTATTCTTGTCCTAAGCCAGCACCCTGACATCTCTCTGTTTTCTTCTTCTTCTTCTTAAAATGCAGTGAATTAGCACTGTAGTAACTACCCAAACCCTCTCCTTCTCACTACAAGAAGTAGATCCAATCCTGGTATGTGAAAGCAAAGGAGGCCTTCAAAGTAAATTCATATTTCAAGCATCTAAGTGCTTGATCTCTTACAGACAGGCATCACCTACATCTAGTTCCTGAATTTGTTAGATAAGAATCACCCAATATCATTATTAACACAAAGATAATCAGACTTCTCCCCTAGAAGTTTAGATTTAGTACATTTGAGCTGAAGCCCAGAAATCCTATTTTCATAACAAGAATCAGATGATATTTAGTTTCAGGAATCATTTGCCAAAAAGCAACACTTTAAAAAGTAGCAGTTTTCAATCTAAACTACACAGTACAATCACAGGGGAAACATTTAAATACACCAATGCCCAGGCCTATGCCGGAGATTATGGCATAACTGAGTGGAGGGTGAGGCCTTGATATTGGTAATTTCTTAAATTTCCCCAGGTGATTCTGGTGTGCAGACAGAGTGAAGAACCACCAAATTAAAGATAAGTGTTGCTCTGGATGTAGAAAACAAACTTATGGTTCCCAGCAAGTGAGGTGGGGCTGGGGGGGTCGCGTGTGGAATAAATTGGGAGATTGGGATTGACATGTACACACTACTATATATGGAATGGATGGCTAGTGAGGAGCTACTGTGTAGCATGGGGAGCTCTACTCAATACTCCTCTGGTGGCCTATATGGGAAAGAAGTCTAGAGAAGAGTGGATGTGTAGATGTGTGTGGCTGATTCTCTTTTCTGTGCACCTGGAACTGACATGGTATCGTGGGTCAACTATACTCCAGTAAAAATTTTTTATTAAATAAATAAAGATAACTGTTGCTCTGAAGCGAAGATTTACTAAAGGGGTGAAAAAAGAGATATTATATATTTATAAATAACTGTCATTCTTTACTGTACAATCCTGATAAATCCCTGATCTTTAATAAAGAGATGAATCTCAAATCAAAGCTGCCCAAGGGTGTAAGCAGGCCAAAATCCCTTAAGCCATAATGCCTATACCATTTTAGAGTAAATATGTTAAGGAAAAAAAAGGATAAACTAAGAGCAAAAATAATACATCCTGGAATTATTAATAGAATGGTCTATCCTAAAGTTACATTTTGAGATATACATACATGTATATGTTCTCTGAGAAATTTAGTTTTGTAAACTTATATACATAATTCTTTATTCATTAAGTTCCAATTAATGTTTGCTAAGTGCCAGGCCCTATTCCAAATGCTTCACAGATATTAACTAATTTAATCCTTATAATAACCCTATGAAGACAGTTCCATTCTTATCCTCTTTTTGATAGATGAGCAAACTGAGGTACAAATTAAATAACTTGTCCAAGCTCACACAGCTTGTAGGCCACAGAACTGGAACTCAGAAAGCTGGTTCTTAAATCCACACTCATAAACCACTATGCTATTTGAGATGGCATGTTAGATAATTTTTTTTAATTAATTTGGGTATATGGGTTAGGGAGTGGGAGATGCAAACTACTGGGTTAGACAGGTTCAAGGACATACTGTACAACATGGGGAATAAAGCCAATATTTCATAATAACTGTAAAGAAAAAGAAACCTTTAAAAATTTTATAAAATTTTTTAAAAATTAAAAAAAGTAAATTGATGACTAATTGTTTAATTACATAACATAATTATCTGCACATCTGTGGCTATTTAAAAAGTGCTCACGAACACAAATATGAAGAATATGGGGTACTTTGTTTTCAAGTCCTTTGTTGACAATTGACAGCTATCTATTTTTGTCAGCACTGATATGGGAGCTGAGGATACAGTGGAGAGCAAAACAAACCCAGTTCATCCCTACACTCTTTAAGGATGCTGAAAGAAAGTTTAAGGTGAGGTTCACTTCCATTCTTCCAATAATTACTTACTGAAAGCTCTAAGTATAGAGGCTGATAGAGTACAGAATAAAACAGATTCCTCAAATTAAGTAGCTCACCATCCAAAGGGAATGGTAGATAATACGCAAGTAAACTAACTATATACAGTATAAAGTATTATAAAGAAGAAGCTTCCTGGAATAAAGTAGGATCCAGAATAAATGGAAAATAAGCTATTGAAATAGAGTGGTCCAGAAAGCTTTATTGAGGAAACAATACCTGAGCAAGCTTTATGAAGAACTGAAATCAAGAACACTCTAAGAAAAAAACATGGGCAAAGGACCTAAGGCAGGAGAGTGCTTTGAAGTGTTGGAGTGTTTGAGGAACTGAAAGGAGATCATTATGGCTGCTTCACATGTTGGAGACAAGCTTGAAAACAGACATAGTGTGGACCATACTACACACAAGTGCTTACATGACCAAGTAAGATATTTGGATTCAATTCAAAGTGTAAGCAAAGCCACTGAGGTTGTTAAGAAGAGGAATAAAGTGATATCCTTCACATTTTAAAACACGGCCTCTGGCTTCCATACGGAGAATAGACTAAGGAGGTCTCTAGAAAAAGGAAACCTGTAAAAAGGCTAACAGTAGCCCAGGTGAGCAATGGCAGCAGCTGAGATTAGGGTGGTAGCACTACAGATGAAGAGAAGAGGACAGATTTGAGTCATGCTTTGAAGGTAGAATCCAGACAGCATGCTGAAGAGAAGATAAATGGTATCACTTCAAGGTCTTCAGTACAACCTCTTTATTTTGTACAGAATTGTGACTAAACCATATAATTAGGTACATTCAAGTCTTTGAATAAAAATATTGTTTGAGTAGGTTCTCAAAAATTCCTGATGCCCCTCCACCCACTGACAACCAAATGAAACCCAAATTCCTCAGCCTGCTATTCAAAAGCCTGCATAATAAACTTCCAAATGCTCTTTGGATTCAAAATAGTCCACTACTATTACACATACCCTATCCTCAGAGCAAATGCATGTCCCTCCCCGGTTCTTGTAATACTTCCCTGACTCTAGTTTACTTTTCTGCCTGGAAGACCCTCCTGCCTTCAAACTGCTACTTGTCGAAACCCATCCAATATTCACAATTTCAAGCACCACCTCTCTCTCACACAAAGCTTTTCTTGATCACATTAACAGGACAAACTAATTATACAATATGAAGTACTATGGGGCGGGAAGAGAAAACAGGAGAGGAACTCTTCCAAATTCCCATGGTATATGAGATCATTTTAATTCTCACATTCATTGGTATAAGATACTACTTGCCTCATCCTCAATGAGATTTACATAATCATTTAAGGTAGGTACTGTTTCCTTTCTCATTTCTGTATCTCCTAATAAACAAGGCATAGTGTCTTTTAGAAACCGTAAATGCCCCATTTGTTCATTTCAACTGAAAGGCAAAAATCTAAGTTATATTTAAGTTATTCACTGATATCCCCAAGCCTCTGTTTCCTTCGATTATGAATGCCTGCATTTGTTCATTCACTTACTTACTAAAACATCTGCTGATTAATAAGTAAAATGCCAGGTAGTTGGGATAAAAAATGAATAAGACATGGTCTCTGCACCCGAAGAGTTCAGTCTAGTGAAGGAAGAAAGATACATAAGTTATGATAATATACTATACTGTGATAAGTAAAACAATCAAGATATGTAAATGCTTAAGCCATCTCTGGAGGGGGTGGTGGTGAGAAGTGGCAATATGCAGAAAAAGATTTCTGGAAAAGTGACAAGTGGAGTAAGTTGTATTTATCAGGGAGAAGAGAAATAGGAAGAGTATCTCAGGCTAAGAAGACAGAGGACTGATGCCACAAAAGCCAAGTATCACTGCTCTATAAATGAAAATAGTTGAAAATTATCCAAAAAAAAGTGGCTGAGGACTTTAATCTCCCCCAAATTTCCATTTTTCTACCAACTTTAATGTTACCTATAAGAAATAATTAGAATAGAGAATTCAAAAATTAAGTTAATGGCAAAGTCAGAACTTCCATGAAACTTCTGATAGATATTATTTACCTATAAAAAATAGTTGTTAGACAGACCTACTAGAGCATGGACTTGAGGACATGGGGAGGGGGAAGGGTAAGCTGTGACGAAGTGAGAGACCTACTAGAGCATGGACTTAGAGGGGAGAGATATGGGAACATATGTATATGTATAACTGATTCACTTTGTTGTAAAGGAGAAACTAACACACTATTGTAAAACAGTTATACTCCAATAAAGATGTTAAAAAAAAATAAAATAAAATAAAATAAAATAAAAATAGTTGTTAGGACTAATTTGTTTTCTTCTTTTAAAATATCTATTTTTTATATTATTGGTTTAACAGTAATTATATTTTTTAAATTTAGTAATAAGAAAAGAAAAAAGATAAGAATTTTTAAATAAAAGAATGATCAACAATTTGAATTATTATAATAGCTAATACCTGCTGAGTACCTACCATGTACCAGGTACCATTCTAAGCAATTTATATGTATTAATTCATAAACACTTCACAATAATACTATATGACAGATACTTTTTTTTTTTTTTTGAAGTATGCGGGCCTCTCACTGTTGTGGCCTCTCCCTTTGTGGAGCAAAGGCTCCAGACGCGCAGGCTCAGTGGCCACGGCTCACGGGTCCAGCCACTCCACGGCATGTGGGATCTTCCCGGACCGGGGCACAAACCCATGTCCCCTGCATTGGCAGGCGGGCTCTCAACCACTGCGCCACCAGGGAAGCCCGATACTATCATTTTAAGGGAAACTGAAATTAAGAGAAATGAGATCTGACTCAAATCTATAGGTTGTGAAAATTAAGTTATTTTTTTTTAAATGACAACTTTTTTAATGAACTATATTATGATCAAACAACCATCAAACACACTAAGAAGAAACCATAGGGGGAATTACAATAAATAAATGTTAACAGCTCTTACTTGATTAATTTCACTTTGGAGTTGTAATCCATGCTGTTCCTTTTCTTCTCTCTGTTGTTGTAGTTGTTTAAACTCTGCCTTAAGATGCTGGTGCTTGGTCTCCACTTCTGATAATTCTTCTTTGAGCTTTTGAGTAGCCTCTCCCTTTTCACCTAGCTCTGCCTGTATTCTCTGCAGTGAGGTTTCAGATGCAGATAACCTTGACTGAAGCTGTTGACAATCTAGGTCTTTTTGATGAAGGCTTGCTTGTATATTCTTTTTACTCATACATTCTTCATTATGTTTCTCCTCTAACTGAGTATAGTCCAGTTCTTTCTTCTGCAACTTTTCAGTCAAGTTCTGAAATAACAATTTAACAATTTTTTTCTTTTCCTAATATTTTTAATTATTCTAATTATTCAAATAATCTTTAGAGCAGTATCATTTCCTACTAAATGTTTTAGTAAATATTATAACATAAACACAGTGAAAATATTTTAATCGAGAAGAATTAAATTGTTATATACTAACTTACGGTTTTATTATTGGTCTACTTGACTAAGCTCTATTAATATAATTTAAGAATTACCGACAAAATTTTGACATAAAATGAAAACACTAAAATCTACTAACTAGATTCTTTTTTGTGTGTGTGTGGTACGCGGGCCTCTCACTGTTGTGGCCTCTCCTGTTGCGGAGCACAGGCTCCGGAAGCACAGGCTCAGCAGCCATGGCTCACGGGCCCAGCCGCTCCGCAGCATGTGGGATCTTCCCGGACCTGGGCACGAACCCGTGTCCCCTGCATCGGCAGGCGGACTCTCAACCACTGCGCCACCAGGGAAGCCCTACTAACTAGATTCTTTAGGCTATGCAACATATTTATAACCTCCCATTTGAGTTAAACATTGAAACTACCCCTCTATTATCAAAAATTACTTTAAGTAACAAATGGCAATTCTGATTTTTGGCTTTGCAATTTCAAAATTGGTAAGAGCTTTAGCAATAACAATACCATTTACTGCTCTAGTATGCCTGATTCTACTGATTCCTCATTTTTGCTCTTCTTGACAAACATCATTTTTAAGAGTCACAACTTTAAGACTTACTCAAATTTCTTTCTAGGTCTATAAAACAGTGATCTAAAAATATCACTTACCTGCCTTATATTTGTTATTTTACTCAATACTATCAAGTACGAAATATAAAAATGACACCTCCAATCAAAGATCTGGATCAACCAGCCTAATCAAATGTTAAAGTCTGGGCTCAGTGGAGTTTTTACTACTAATATTGAACATTTTTAGTCAAGATATTTACACACAAGATATGGATCAGAATTTGACTCAACTCTGTAAGAAAGATAGCCAGGAAAAGAAGCCACTATAAGCACCTGATGAGTCAATCATGGACATTTATTATACTCATTTTTATATACAGTGTGCTAGAAGGGGATAATACAGAAATAGTGGAGGGCAAGCAAAACTTCTGGCCTTTAAACAGACTATAATCTAAATGAAACACATATAAAAATTTTTTTCTAAGTTAAAACATAATGCACACAGATTAATACAAAAGCTGTGTTAAATTTCTCAAGTGCACAATTTTTTTTAAATGAAAAGAGCAAAGTCAGGTGGGGCTAACTAGTAAGTTAAAATCACCTGAAAACAAAGTTTGAACTTGGTAGTGAGAGGAGTTAAAGATAAGGTATACATCACTCATGCCATCTGCTCTATACAAAAAGACACAAAGGAACAGACAAACAAGTTGCAAGAGGGGACACAGGGGAGTAATAAGTTTAGATAACAGAGTGGGAAAGGCAGCAGTTCTGGTTCTTAAACACGCGTCTAAGAAAAAGTTCATTAATGTAAATTACCAAGTAGAAATATACTATAGAAAAAGCAGTGTCAAAAAGATACAAGTATATGTAAGAAAGACAAAATGGGAGACAAAGTAAAAAGAGCACCCAGAAGTTTTCAGTAAAATTAGCAAAGAAATGTGTCTTGACTGACCAACAGACACAGAACAAAAGAGGTAGAGCCAAAAGACTACAGAAAAAAAATAATAATTTTGAGTCAAACTACTTGTTAGGAAAGTTCTCTTTTTATAAACATTTTTTGTCTTACTCGTTAGTAACTCCACATCTTTCTTGACTTGATTTCATACTTTTTCTTTTAAGAAAATAATATTTATTTTAGAATTCATAAGCTAAATTAAGTCTATTCATTGATCATTATAAATGCCTTGTGTCTTTTCAAAGAAAATTCTAAGTTACTAAATTTTATGAATGCAACCATGCTCACAAATACTTGGGTGGGATATAATTTTAAAACATGCTACAAAAATTAAGGCTAGTAGTGAGGTAGTGAGCCTTCCTCATAGGCTTACTCATAAAGTGCCCAAGTAATCCTACTAGTTCTATACATAAAGGACCCCTCAGACAGCTTTACTCTTTCAGAAGCAAAAATACATTACAACCATTCACTTTAAAATTCACTTATCCTAAAAAATTAATCAAAATCTCCCTGCTTTATTGCACAGATGATAATTAAATTTTATTTAAAAGAACCCAAACCACTTTCTTTTTAAATAACCTAATCCACTCACCTTATATATATTTTTATATGCAAAAGGCTTACTATATTTAGTATCACAGACTTTTTATCCTTATTGTGGTCTTCTCATGGAATCTGAAGCAAAGTCTAGTGAATACATGGTTTTTGAAGATTGATTTTTTTTTAAGTACAGTAGAATCCATTAAAGAAAACAGTAATTGCACTTTCACTTCTCTATATTAATCCTTACAACAAAAGATGAGTAGACATTATCATCCCCATTCTGTGGATGAAGAAGCTAAAGCTGAAAGAAGCTGATATGACTTAGCCAGGTAGCAGAGTCACGTAAGATGATTCTAAGTCCAATAAAGTTTTCACAACACAATTCAGACACTCCGTGAGTCAATTCAGGCTTCCCAAAGCATACACTATTCAAGTTTAAATTATAAAATGAATGTTAAGCTTAACTCATAACATAATTATCATTTGAGTAAGCAAAATTATTTCCTTCCGAATGTCCAGTCCTCTTTTGACTTCCTCACCAACTGTTCTTTCAACATATTTCCTTACAGAGACAATTTCCCTATATTAGACTCTGTTATTCACTTGTTACTAGCCCAGGTAATGAGAAAAAGTGAAAAAAGAATGGCATTTTTTATTGCTTGATAGCTTACAAGGTGGTTTCAAGGATCTCATCTCATTTGTTCCTCAAAACAGCTTTGTGAGAAAGAACAAACTGAACTACTTGTACCTCTCCAACATTTTATATTTTGCGCTCTTACATGTCCCCATGCCTTCTGTATCTAGCTCTCAAAATGAAATGCCATTAACCCCTCTGCCATGTGACATGCTCCTAAGCATCCTTAAAGACTAAGCTAAAGGGACTTCCCTTGTGGCGCAGTGGTTAAGAATCCGCCTGCCAATGCAGGGGACACGGGTTCAATCCCTGGTCGGGGAAGCTCTCACATGCCGCTGAGCAACTACGCCCGCACCCGAGCACCACAACTACTGAGACTGCGCACTAACAGCCCGTGCTCCACAACGAGAAGCCACCTCAATGAGAAGCCTGCGCACCACAACTAGAGAAAGCCCGCATACAGCAATGACGACCCAACACAGCCAAACATTAATTAATTAATTTAAAAAAAAAAAAAAACAAGACTAAGCTAAAAAGTTATGTCTTCAAGAGTCTTTCCTGATTTACTAGGCAGTAAGTTAGGAAAACATCCACCTTGGTCTTGACTCAACTCTGCATCACAAAACTCACAGTAAATAAAAACAGTAACAACAAACATTCAATGAGGTGCTTACTCTAAGCCAGGCAGTGAAGCACTTCAACATCTATTAATTTTTTTTATACTCATATGAATCCTAAGAGGCAAATAAATATAACAGTACTTCTTAGCAGAAGAGGAAAGAGACTCTGAGAGGCTCTGGGTTACAGCCAGTCAGTGACAAAGCTGGGATTTAAACATGCCTTTCACCACTGTACTATGCTGTTCATCTCAATATACTACTTTGCAATACAGTGGTAATACACAGCAATACAACTACTTGCCATATCTGGCTTCTGCTTTGGCCTATGAGCATCTTAATACTGAGACTGTGGGAAAGCGGAGAGCAATGAAGGATGGAAAATGGGTAAGAGGTGAGACCCGAAAAATAACTCAGTCTCTTACAATGACCTATATTGATCATATTAGTAGCTTTAAATAAGCATATGATTTTGTTCAGAATTTATATGGAAATAGTTAATTAAATTGAGCTGCAGAATTTTGTTTAAATGTCAGCATATGATTCTTATTAGAAACTAAAAAGGAAATTTCTTCAAGATTCCTGGCTTGTTTTTAAGTTTTCAAAGCCAGTGATTAAAAAACTCTGGTTTAATGCTGAAAATCTTGACATTAACACAAAAGCAACTATTTTTTCAATTCATTATATTTTATAATGTTATCTACCTTGATGCTGCCTATGACCCACAAAAGCTGCCCAAGGCATTTCATTAATAGGCTTCAAAAGACCAGGCACAGAGATTTCCAAATTCATAATACTTGGATATCACCACTGTCAACAATCATAGTTTGCCAAGGACTTGGGTGAGGTCTCGAGGTGGGGGAGCAAGGATAATAAAAAAAGGTAGATGCACATCTGTGCTTGCTGTAACCAGTGAAAAAAATCCTAAACAGGAAAACACTTCGAATAAAAATTTGAAGTCTTACTTATGTAAAGATTATTAAGATTAGTAGAAAATCCTATTATTCCCTAATCAAAAATATCCTGATTTTACCATACTAAACCATCTTGAGTCCATGTATTATTCATAAAAAAAACATAGTACTTCCTTTAATAGTGTGAATGTATATATGCATGTGTGAATATATATATATATATATATGCACACACAATCTGTGCCTCATTATCCCTTATTAATAGTTTAATGTTTCAAACATACAAAATAAATTACACTGATCATAAACATCCATTGTGTGTACCCCTCTGGTAAATTTCCAAGAGGTAGAAGGTCAACTCTGAGCTCAAAGAAATTAAAAATCAAACTGAGGGACAAAGATAAAACTAGAGTATATGTGGAAGTTTTCTACATATAGCTTGACAGGAGGGGAAAAAAAGGGGGTAGGGAGACACAGAGGTCTTCATAAAACGTAAAAGAGATTAAATTTTAAAAACCAGTCAGCACCAGGAGTATACGGAAAAATGGACAATGGTAAACTGGTACAATTACTCTGGAAAATAGTTTGGGATCACCTAGTAAATTTGATTATGTATAGCCTATAACCCAGCAATTTCACGTGAGACTACATAACAGAGAAATTCTTACACAAATGCATGAGATTTGTTATGTGAATGTTCATAGCCGCAATATTTGAAATAGCAAGAAAAAAGAAAAACTGTGAAAAATAGGAAGTATATATGGGTCACTTCTGCTGCATACCAAATAATATAACTGTCATACAGAAGAGCATTTATGTGATTGAATTATAAACTGAGCTAGTTGCTTTTTTCCATGAAACACCATTTTTAAGAATGACAGACAAACTGTGACTATTCAGACTTGGGGAGGAAGAATATCTGTCACTTCAAAGGATAGAACTGATAGTATTGGTTGCCAATGATAAAATTCAAGCTTCCAAATGAAGCTTAGAATTTTGGAAAACTTGTATCCACCACCATGAGCTTGACACTTCCTCATACCTATAAAGTATTCTAAGATTGATAGTGATATTGACAAATGTGATTAGTTTTATATTGTACAATGAAATGTGTCAATAATTGGGAAAAAAATCTGCATAACTCAGTGAACCAATATTTTCCACATGACTAATGCATAATGTTACAAAATCATGCACAGGAAAGACCCATTCTAAAGGCAAGACAGAGGAAAAGATTTTATTGTTACAAAGTACAAAAATTGCATGACTATGGTTTCAGATTCTACACTGTAATTAACTTTTGAGAAACTATACTTTAGTTTCAGTATAATATCAAATAAAAATAGCTACAATTATCTGAAAAGGTTATTAAGATAGTCCCCCCTTTTCCAACTACACATCTGTGAGACTAAATTTTCTTCACACGCTTCAAACATATCACAACAGATTAAATGTAAAAGCAGATATGAGAATTAATTAAGTCATTAAAGCAAAGCCAACAAATTCACCATACCTTTGAGTAAAAAGATTTAATAACTTCCTATTCCTCCACCACCAAAAAAGATGGGAAAAAAAAGTATTGATACCAATACCTGCCTTATCCCAAAACTAAATATTATCTGTGGCTCATCTTTAAAGAACCAAGGCGGAAAATATTAACATTACAGAATACAGAATAAGAACAAAGTTGGAGGTCTCACACTTTCTGATTTCAAAACTTATTGAAACATACAGTAGTCAAAACAATGTGGTACTGGCATAAAGAAAGACATATAGACCAACAGAGGAAGACTAGAGAGCCCAGAAATAAACACTCACATACATGGTCAAATGATTTTCAACAAGGGCTCCAGGACCATTCAATAGGAAAAGGACAGTCCTTTCAACAAATGGTGCTGGGAAAACTGGATTTCCATATGCAAAAGAATGAAACTGGACCCTTACCTTACACTATAAAAAAATTAATTCACAATGAATCAAAGACCTAAAACTATAAAACTATTAGAAGAAAACATAGGTGAAAAGCTTCATGATGCTGAACTTAGCAATGATTTCTTGGATATGGCACCAAAAGCATAGCAACAAAAATAAAAATAGATAAACTGAATTCTCTCAAATTTAAAACTTCTGTGCATCAAAGGTGTGATACTGTAAAATATACATTTGGTCTTGGTCCCCATTTCTGGAACCAGGCTCCTAAAACCCCAGGAATTCCCTATGTGATAAGAGCAATAAAGATATCCTTTGTTATTCCTAACAAGCCCCTTTCAACCACCTATGAGTTCGTATTAATGAGGTGATTTTTTAGAAAGCCCTAAGGACGGGGGTTGGTTGCCAGGGGAACCAACCTTGAAGAAAAGGTTGGAACTTTCAGTACCACCCTGACCTCCAGGGAGGGAAGAGGGGCTAAAGGTTGAATTAATCACCAGTGGTCAATGATTTAATCAATCATGCCCGTGTAGGAAGGAAAGGGTTTTGAGAGACTCTGAGTTGAATACGTGGAGAGCACCCAGAGAAAGCATGGAAGCTTCAAACCCTTTCACACATATCTCGCCCTATGCATCTCTTCCATCTCACTGTTCTTATGTTATAGTCATCTATAATAAGCCAGTAATCTAGTAAGTAAAATGTCTTCCCAAATTTTGTGAGTTACTCTAACAAATTAATCACACCGGAGGCAGGGGATTAGGAACCTCCCATTTATAGCCAGTTGGTCAGAAGTACAAGTAACAAGCTGGACTTTCAATTGGTGTCTGAATTGGGACGTGTGGCAGAGGTGGGGTTGGGGTGCTCAGGCAGCCCTGCAGGACTGCACCCTTCATCTGTGGAATCTGATGCTAGCTCTATGTAAGCAGTGTAAGAACTGAGCTAAACTGTAGGACACCCAGCTGGTGTTGAGAACTGTTAATATACGGAACACCCTCACATCTGATGTCAGAAGTGAAGTTGTAGTACAGTATTGAGAGGAGAGACACACAGGAGCGTTTTTCCTTTATAAAAAGATACAATCAACAAAGTGAAAAGGCAACCTAAGAAAAATATTTGCAAATCATATATCTGATAAGGGGTTAATATCAAAAACATATAAAGAATTCCTACAACTCAACACAAAAACACAAACAACCCAAAGAAAATTACATAGCCAAAAGCATATGAAAAGATGCTCAACCTCCTAATCATTAGGGAAATGCAAATCAACCATGAGGAGATACCACCTTAACACTCATTAGGATGGTTACTATAAAAAAAAGACAAATAAAAATCACAGAAAATAACAAATGTTGGCAAGGATGTGAAGAAACTGTTGAATCCTTGTGCACTGTTGATGGGAATTTAAAAGGATACAGCCACTATGGAAAATAGTATGGCGATTTCTTCAAAAAACTGAAAATAGAATTACCAGTACGATCCAGCAATTCCAATTCTGGGTATCTACCCAAAAATAAATGAAAGCAGGATCACAAATAGATATTTGTATACCCACATTGAAAGCAGCACTACTGACAATAGAACTAGCCAATAGAACTAGCCAAAAGAAGGAAGCAACAGATGATAGATAATACAATATATACATACAATGTAATATAACCTTAAAAAGGTAGGAAATTCTGATACATGCTATAACATGAATGAACCTTGAGTACATTATCCTATGTGAAATAAGCCAAACACAACAAGACAAACACTGTATGATTCCACTCATATGAGTTACTTAGAATAGTAAATTCATAGATATAGAAAGTAGAAGGGGTTTGGGGCAGGGGAGACAGTGAATGGGGAGTTGTTTAATGAGTGTTGAGTTTAGTTTTGCAAGATGAAAAGACTTCTGAAATTGGTTGCATAACAATGTGAATGTAAATAACACTTAAAAAAAGAAACCCACACAGAACAAGTCATACTGTACTGTGCCAATATATAAATAGCATACACAAGATTAAAATTTAAGATCTATAAAATCAATTCACCATTATATGTAGTTTTTAAATTCTCACCTGATTTTTTTGTGTTAATTCATTAACTGAACTTTTAAGTCTTTGTTGTTCCTGCACATACACAGCAACTTCCTGGGGGCCTTTGGCAAGTTCACTCCTCAGCTGGTTTATTGTGGCCTAAAAGGAAAAAAAAAAAAAAATTAGAACGAACTAAAATGAAAAAGGAAATGGAAGCATCCAAAGGTTTTCAGATTACATAGATTTTTGTCATTGTTGTTGAACTGAAATAACTCAGAAATTTCAACTTGATTCTTTATCTTACCACCCCTACATCTTTTCTGGCTGAAAATTAATTTTTAAAATTTATCCAAAATATACAACTTCATTTATTTAATAATACATGAAATGAAAAGTTGACATCCTATTTTATATGTATGAAGTAAGCACCAAACTGCAAACTTGAATTTACTGGCTTTAAATTCTATATTTTAATCCTCCTGAATTTAAAAAGGATATGCAAGTTATGCCTATATTTTCTCCTGGTTTCTGTGCACAGCCTTTTTTTTTTTTTACTTCAAAATCATGTTAAATGCAACAACCAACATAGAATTACCTTTGAAAGTGGTGAATCATTTTTTGGACTGTAATGGAAAGTATTTGTCCAAAGAAGTTATCAAACAGAAGCTATATATAGTTTTATTAACCTGGATCACTCTATGATCATGGAGAATAGCTGGGTATGAATTTGCTTTAATGCATTTAATATTGTTTAAATGAAAATTAATGTCTATTATGAAAACAAGGGTTTAATCATTTAATAAATAAGGTAAGAGAAAGATAAGCAAAGAGCCTGGAAATACAAGCTTCCTATACATGAAAGCTTCAACCACTAGAGAGAGACTAAGTACTGCCTTTTAAGTATGGTTTCCTGCAAGTGATATTAACAGGAGAACTTTTTTCCTTTCTAATACTGCTTACTGGCTTTACTTTTTACATTCTTAACGTTACAATTATTTTCATTGCCTAGATTCTTCATCAGTAAATAAACTATAATATGAATACAATAAATTTCTTAATTTTTTTAAATGAACACATCGGCAGTTACCTATATCATATATTACAAGTGAGTACTTTCATCTTCAAGGAGAAAAATCTTAGAAGGCTACTAATTTATTGTGACAATAATGCCAAGTGATCTTTTGCTACTTCTTTTGGAAAGCCTTCCAGAATGTGTGGCCCTTTTTTTTGTTAAAGGATTCTCATTATAATAAAACCAAGTCCACTGTGGATGAAGGTATAAGGATAATGGATGAAGGTATAAAGTTTTAGAAACAAACTAGTAAACAAGGTAACTGAACTGAATGATCAAACACTTGGGCTTGTTTTAATAACCATAAATTAATGAAACTAGTTTTTTGAGTGCTTTCCAAACTGGTTTAAAGTCAATAAAAAGAGGTTTCAAAAATGTTTTGGGGAATGACAGCATGTCTGAGATACGTTTATGACCTGATTTTTTAAGAAAAACATGTATATAAAATATACTTCAAAGAAGAAAATGTTTAAATATTCATGTATTTTTAAACTGTGTTCAAGTAAAAAGTGTATCCTAAACACTTTGTCTTAAACTGGTCATGTAACCTTGAAATGGATATAGGTATTGGAAGTTTATTTCAATTTGCTATGTCTAACAACTCTGAATCTCAGAATCACTTTCTATTAGCAATATTATGGATGTTAATAAAAATATTAGGAACAATCCAGCTACTTTAAATTAGTATGTTTTAATCATGTAGTACAAATGCCTACTTATCACACAGGAAAATAAATTATCGTATTTAAATCCCTACTTCTAACTCTCTTTCAAAGGAATTACTAGAATATCTTACACATAATAAACAGAAAAAAGTAACAGTGTACTAAAATGCAAATTTTGAGTATATTTCATTAAAATACCATGATTCCACATTAAAGTTTATAAGATACAGTTAGCCATGTGTAACATCTATCTAGTATCTATCTTGCTGATAAATGCCAACATATAAAAGGAACTAAACAAAGAAAATGTAAAGCAAATGTAAAGCAAATGTATCCAAAATTATTTTGTCACATCTTATACCTTTTAGATACAGTAACATAAATAATTTTATAATGTATCCTTCGTACACTAAATATGTATATGTTTTTAAACTAGAATTTTTAAAAATATAAAAGCAAGCATTTAAAATTTTTCACTTTACCCAAGGGGGGAAAAAAGAAAGATGTGGGAAAAGTATACACCTAAAGGTACATTTTAGTTATGGCAAAGGGGAGGAACAGGAATGAATTATAGGACACTTTCACTCTCTCTACTGCACATCATGAGTCGTTTTAATTTTTGACAGTGATCATATGTTTCTATTTTTAAAAAAATAAAGACTGAAGAAAGACAGAATTTCAAAGGAAATAAATACATTCACTATAGCAATATCAATATGGGTGAAATTCAAAAAGAATGTTCTTCAAGTCACACAGACAGTCCTCACCAGTTAATAGGACAAGCTCATCTGTGCCTAGAAATCTTTAGCACTTGCACTTCCTGGGAATGTTGCTCCCAATTCTTCACCCTGCTTCTTGCTTACTTCATTCTTCTCCCATGTATCCTCTTTGAGGATACCTTTCCTGATCATTCTATCTAAAATTGTCCCACATTATTGCCAGCCCCACAACTGTCCATATCCTGCTTTGTTTTTCTATATAGCACTTAGCATTAACTGACTTTCTATCATGATTTGGCTTACTTATACATTATTTGGTTTCCACAAGGAATATAAGCATTATGAGAGCAGGCACTGTATCTTATTCACTGTTGTATTCCCCACATGTAAAATAGTTGCTGACACTCAGGCATTCAAAAAATACTCGCTAAAGGGATGAGTGATTCTATCTCCAAGAAGTTACAAGATATTTGTACACAAGGAGACAGTATATAAGACCCTATAAAACAGTTTGCATTTCCTTAAAGCCACATTATTGAATTTAACATCGAATTTTTACTAAAAAATTTTAAATTACAAAATAATTAAGGAAAAATATTTCACGCAAACCTCCTGCTAGTGCTTTAAGATTATAATTATTGTCCTAATATTCTACTAGTTTTAGTAAATAATCATTTTAAAGATGGTTAAATATTTGCTTGATTAATAAAACAAAAATGAGCATATGTTTGAAGTTCTGAGATTGCCTTAAAACACAAAATTGCCATATGGTGCTAGAAGGTGCTATATTAAAAGTAGTACTAATATTAAAAGCCTTCCAAAAACACATTACCTCAAGTTTAAGCATCTCCATTAGAAAGCAGAAAAAAATAAAATAAAACGATGGATGAAAGGTGGAAGACAAGACTGACAAAAGTACACATTGAACATACAATAAAAAGTCCAAACACACCTCTAAATCTGATCTCTTATGCTAACATACTTTAAAATGATACTTAAATGCTCTCTTTAGTAACTATGCATGAGTGTAATCATACTTATTCCATCTCTTTATAACCTTTTTAGCTTTAAAAATTGAGATTCAAATAAGTATATTTGGAATACAAATAAAATTCTTAAAAAATCATTTCCATTAAAGACAACAACAAATATAAGTTGATTACAGCTTTGATATTTTTAATAATGTAGATTTTTAGGAATAATCCTTTTATTAACCTTAATTTCTGATCTAAAGAAAAGCCAATTATTTAAAAAGTACTTTTAAATGCTTTAGAATGAGTTATTTTCCTATATGCCTTCTAAAATATCTAGATTTTTTAAATGTCAATGAATTCATAAGTTATATTTTTAATGAAAGGAATGGAACATATTTAACAATGTATAATACCAGATTGTATATCTTGAGCCTCAATTAGAAATACCAAACAAATCATTACATTTTTAGTTTCTTTAATTCCTTTTACTGTTTTGTTTCTGATTCCAATGTTTTAGGTTCAGTAAAGCAGTAATATATAAAATAGTTTCTTTTCTATTAAGTTCAAGTTATATAATTCACTAACACAACTGAGAATAAATAGAAATGAATTTTAATAAATTAATAAAATACATGCCAGTTTTCAAGGAGTAAGCAGAAGCTGAAAACAGTTGTAAACAAATAAATGAGATGGAATATTTAGACAGTAATTTTTTTCATATGGAAATGGTATTAGACACAACTCAAAAGTATTTTAAGCTGTACTCAATACAAATATATGTCAAGATATAAAAAGTAATAAAAATAAGTATTAGATCAAGATGAATAGCACAAATTTACTTCTAAGGCAATCACCAGACCACCTAAAATGGGAAATAACATATTATAGAAAGAACACGAGTTTCAGACAGAACTTGAGTTCTAATCCAAGCTTCTTTATGTTAGGTACATGACATTGAACAAGTTATTTAACCTCACTGAGCCCAGATTCCTTAAATATAAAACAAACTTAATACTTAACTTACAGGGTTAAAAGAAATGTCTACTCAAGCATTATTTGGATGGGATTTTATACCTCATGAGACTTGTTTGATTCAGCCTCCCCTTGATTACACATTAGGAGCTTTTTATTGGCTTTGATAAATTCATGAACTCCCTGGAATTATTTGAAAATTTGTGGGACTATGTGTCATTGGGCTACAAAGATCACTTTTGGGAAATCCGCACCTGAAGTTCATAAACTTTAAAGTCTGAAATGTTAAGCATCATAAAGCCTCACATGCCTATGCACGTTGTACCCATAAACTTTCACCATTCCTCCACTGATAAGATATAGGAGGAAATAAAATAAAGGATGACATGGGTTATCTATAATATTTATACTCCATAGCTCATTAATAAGTTACTAATTATGAATAGAGTGGCTTTTAGATCACTAGCTGAAAAACTCTAAGAAAGAGATGCAAGTTGAAATGTCACTATAACTTAACTTTTTAAACTGAAAACATGAAAAACAGAGGTCCACATCACATATGGGAGCGTAACAACTATACATAGTACTAGTTATAACAAAATACCTCCTATGATACAGTAGGAAGGACAAAGGCATTTTTAAGCAAATATATTTACTACACATCCTAGAGTTTGTCATATGCTGACATAACTGTATAAGGGATTAACAGGCCAAAGTCATGCAAGAAATAGTAGAAGAAACTGAGAATGTTTATCCTGGAAGAGAAAAAAAACTCAGAGTAAATATGAACAGTCTTCAAATATTTCATGTGGAAAAGAACAATTTATTATGTTTAATTCCTGAGAACTGGAACCAGTGCATGTAAATTATAGGGAAACAAATGCCAACTCAATGGAATGGCTGACTTAGGAAGAAATATGCACCCCCTACACCACCTAGCAAGAGTTGTAGATCACTTATCAGAGATGCTATAAAGGGAATTCCTGGATGGAGTGTTAGACTAGATGATTATTATGACTTCTTTCAACCACAAAATTAAATAACTGATAAATGAAAAAGAAGTCGAATAGAAAACAAGTCTTAAATACTTTTTCTAAACAACATTGGTTATACAAATAAAGACAATGAAATCATACTTCCTTTACCCCTACCAAATTGAAAAAAACTAAATTACTACTTACTGACTAGTCTGGAGCAAACTTAAATTTAAATATAATTTCTATACAATATACATCATTTATTAAATAGAATAATACTCTTGTATGCAAACATTCTTCTCTAAGTCTCTAGCTTCATAGAGCAAAGATTAAAAATATTGACTATCAGACCATATTGACTATATACAAATATTACTCAGACCAGATGAAAGAAAGGCAAATACTGCTTGATAGGTCACTCAGAAAAATCCCGGCTTCACTCAAGAGTGCACACTAAACGAGTTAACATCAATCTCATTTAAGTGCACTAAACTTCGTTACCTGTGAGTAAGCATGTTCTGCTTGTAACTTTTTGCATTCATCTTTGAGTTTTTCAGATTCTCTCTCTCGTTCCAAGGTCATGTTGTCCATTAGCGTTTGAACTTGGACCAGTTCTTTCTTAAGCACAGCAACATCTTCTATTCCAGGTCTCTGAAGCTGTGAAGCAAGACATTTTAATTAAAAATCACAGTGAAACTAAAATAACACACAATTTTAAAATAGTTTTACTACTAAGAAATCAAAATAAAACAATTTTTAATATCAATTACTAGATTCCAAACATCAAACACTGATGTCTTCCCCCAACAATCCTCTCCTTTTCCCACTCTATCTTAATAGTATTACCACTCAAGGTACAAAATCACAAATTCACAATTATCCTTAGCGCTTTAATTCCTTTCCTTTCCTTCACAAAGTAAACCCACTGGTGATAACAATCACTTGATAAATGCTAAATTCCTTCATTTTTTTATCCTCGGAAACTGGTCAATAACATGAAGAAGGAACAGCTATAAGCATAATTTGGGATTGTTGCAGGTTGAATATACTTGATTCATTTATTCATATATTTCTTGAGTGCTAAATAAGGGACAGAAAGGAGGCAAGGACAGATCCAAAGTTGTTAAGCCTGGGGAGAGTGATGAAAATACATGGTACCAATGACAGAAATACAGTTACAGAGGAAAGAGGATGACTTGATGTTATACTTGTTGAATTTGAAATGAAAACTAGAAATGCAATCAGAAGTGTCCTAAAAGTATGAATTTATAAAACTAAAGTTCAAGGGATGGTAAGATCAGAGATGCAAATATGGAAACTACTAAAAAAGACACTTGATATTAAGATAGAAACAACCAAAATGTTAATGTCATAAATTATGTGTCATTAAATTCCATTTTTATTTTTAAAAACTTATAAAGTATGTACATTTACGTGGTAAAACTAAAGGGAATTTTTTCTTTCCTCCATTCTCCTCAAGCTGTACTTCCCAAAATGTTTCATCAATGTATATATTTCATTTTTCAATTTCAAATAAGGTACAATCTAATAAATGGCTTCTAAATTACCAGTTCAGTCTTTAGATCTTGAATTATAGTTGCTCCTTTGTTTAATTCTTCCGTTACATGTGTTACTTTCTGTTCAGCAGCTTCTCGAAGACTCCTTTCTTCATCAAATTTTGACTTTATATCTAATTAAGGATAGTTACACAAATGACATGACATTAACTCTAGGGAAGAACAGTTTTATAAATTCTTGTATATTCCAGTATATATCTATGTATCACTCTAATTCAAATTCACATTCCTTTGATAACCATAAATATATACAATAAAATTATACTTCTGCTTACATTAAATGATAAACTTTATTTTTTTTAATTTTTGAATTTAATTTTATTTTTTTATACAGAAGGTTCTTATTAGTCATCAATTTTATACACATCAGTGTATACATGTCAATCTCAATTGCCCAATTCATCCCACCACAACCCCGAACCCCCACCACTTTCCCTGCTTGGTGTCCATACGTTTGTTCTCTACATGTGTCTCAATTTCTGCCCTGCAAACCGGTGCATCTGTACCATTTTTCTAGCTTCCACATATATGCATTAATATACGATATTTATATTTCTCTTTCTGACTTACTTCACTCTGTATGACAGTCTCTAGATCCATCCACGTCTCAACAAATGACCCAATTTCGTTCCTTTTAATGGCTGACTAATATTCCATTGTATATTTGTACCACTTCTTTATCCATTAATCTGTCGATGGGCATTTAGGTTGCTTGCATGACCTGGCTATTGTACATAGTGCTGCAATGAATATTGGGGTGCATGTGTCTTCTTGAATTGTGGTTTTCTCTGGGTATATGCCCAGGAGTGGGATTGCTGGATCATACGGTAATTCTATTTTTAGTTTTTTAAGGAACCTCGACACTGTTCTCCATAGTGGCTGTATCAGTTTACATTCCCACCAACAGTGCAAGAGGGTTCCCTTTTCTCCACACACTCTCCAGCATTGGTTGTTTGTAGATTTTCTGATGAAGCCCATTCTAACTGGCGTAAGGTGGTACCTCACTGTAGTTTTGATTTACATTTCTCTAATAATTAGTGATGCTGAGCAGCTTTTCATGTGCTTCTTGGCCATCTGTATGTCTTCTTTGGAGAAATGTCTACTTAGGTCTTCTGTCCAATTTTTGGATTGGTTTGCTTAATATTCAGCTGCATGAACTGTTTATATATTTTGGAGATTAATCCTTTGTCCGTTGATAAGTTTGCAAATATTTTCTCCCATTCTGAGGGTTGTCTTTTCGTCTTGTTTATGGCTTCCTTTGTTGTGCAAAACCTTTGAAGTTTCATTAGGTCCCATTTGTTTATTTTTGTTTTTATTTCCATTACTCTAGGAGGTGGATCAAAAAAGATCTTGCTGTGATTTATGGCAAAGAGTGCTCTTCCTATGTTTTCCTCTAAGAGTTTTATAGTGTCCGGTCTTACATTTAGGTCTCAAATCCATTTTTAGTTTATTTTTGTGTATGGTGCTAGGGAGTGTTCTAATTTCATTCTTTCACATGTAGCTGTCCAGTTTTCCCAGCACCACTTGTTGAAGAGACTGTCTTTTCTCCATTGTATATCCTTGCCTCCTTTGTCATAGATTAGTTGACCATAGGTGTGTGAGTTTATCTCTGGACCTTCTATCTTGTTCCATTGATCTATGTTTCTGTTTTTGTGCCATACCATATTGCCTTGATTACTGTAGCTTTGCAGTATAGTCTGAAGTCAGGGAGTCTGATTCCTCCAGCTCCGTTTTTTTCCCTCAAGGCTGACAGTTTCACTTCTTCTTTTCCAATTTGCATTCCTTTCATTTCTTTTACTTCTCTGATTGCCATGGCTAGGACTTCCAAAACTATGTTAAATAATAGTGGTGAGCGTGGACATCATTGTCTTGTTCCTGATCTTAGAGGAAATGCTTTCAGTTTTTCACCATTGAGAATGACGTTTGCTGTGGGTTTGTCATATATGGTTTTTATTATGTTGAGGTAGGTTCCCTCTATGCCCACTTTCTGGAGAGTTTTTATCATAAATGGGTGTTAAATTTTCTCAAAAGCTTTTTCTGCATCTATTGAGATGATCATATGGTTTTTATTCTTCAGTTTGTTAATATGGTGTATCACATTGATTGATTTGCATGTATTGAAGAATCCTTGCATCCCTGGGATAAATCTCACTTGATCATGGTGTATGATCCTTTTAATGTGTTGCTGGATTCTGCTTGCTAGTATTTTGTTGATGTTTTTTGCATCTATATTCACCAATGATATTTTGGCATAGAGTTGCTGGTAGTAGTCTCTTAGGATGCTTTGTATTTCTGCAGTGTCTGTTGTAATTTCTCCTTTTTCATTTCTAATTTTATTGATGAGTCCGCTCCCTCTTTTTTCTTGATGAGTCTTGGGTGTAAGGTTAGATTGTTTGAGATTTTTCTTGTTTCTTGAGGTAGGCTTGTATAGCTATAACTTTCCCTCTTAGAATTGCTTTTGCTGCATCCCATAGGTTTTGGATTGTCATGTTTTCATTATCATTTGTCTCTAGGTATTTTCTGATTTCCTCTTTGATTTCTTCAGTGATCTGTTTGTTATTTAGTAACGTACTGTTTAGCCTCCATGTGTCTATGTTTTTTACGTTTTTTCCCCCTGTAATTCATTTCTACTCTCATAGCATTGTAGTCAGAAAAGATGCTTGATATGATTTCAATTTTCTTCAATTTACTGAGGCTTGATTTGTGACCCAAGATGTGATCTATCCTGGAGAACGTTCCGTGCGCACTTGAAAAGAAAGTGTAATCTGCTGTTTTCGGATGGAATGTCCTATAAATATCAATTAAATCTAACTGGTTTATTGTGTCATTTAAAGCTTCTGTTTCCTTATTTATTTTCATTTTGGATGATCTGTCCATTGGTGTGAGGTGCTAAAGTCCCCCACTATTACTGTGTTACTGTCGATTTCCTTTTTTACAGCTGTTAGCAGTTGCCTTATGTATTGAGGTGCTCCTATGTTGGGTGTATATATAATTGTTATATCTTCTTCTTGCATTGATCCCTTGATCATTATGCAGTGTCCTTCCTTGTCTCTTGTAACATTCCTTATTTTAAAATCTATTTTATCTGATATGAGTATTGCTACTCCAGCTTTCTTTTGATTTCCATTTCGTTGCTTTTAATAATTTTTCTTTGTCTTTGATTTTTGTCAATTTGATTACTATGTGTCTCAGTGTTTCTCCTTGGGTTTATCCTGTCTGGGACTTGCTGCGCTTCCTGGACTTGGGTGGCTATTTCCTTTCCCATGTTAGGTTAGTTTTTGACTATAATCTGTGCAAATATTTTCTCTGGTCCTTTCTCTCTCTCTTCTCCTTCTGGGACCCCTATAATGCAAATGTTGTTGTTAAACATTTCTTGCATCTTCTCGATCTTTGCCTCCATTCTTTTTCCGAGGTCCTGGATCATCTTCACTATCATTATTCTGTATTCTTTTTCTGGAAGGTTGCCTATCTCCACTTCATTTAGTTGTTTTTCTGGGGTTTTATCTTGTTGCTTCATCTGGTACATAGTCCCCTGCCTTTTCATCTTGTCTATATTTCTGTGAATGTGGTTTTTGTTCCACAGGCTGCATGACTGTAGTTCTTCTTGCTTCTGCTGTCTGCCCTCTGGTGCTAAATGATAAACTTTAAATGATCAAATGTCTTAGTCTACATAAATTCCACACAATGATAAATTACTAATTAGCATTTTAATATATACTTAATCACATACAATATATTACCTAAAAGCATGTACATGTAGTTAAAAAAATTATATGTAATTGTTAGCATAACCAAATGTTAAATCTGTACTTTTTTTTTTTTGCGGTACGCAGGCCTCTCACTGTTGTGGCCTCTCCCCGTTGCGGAGCACAGGCTCCGGATGCACAGGCTCAGCGGCCATGGCTCACGGGCCCAGCCGCTCCGCGCCATGTGGGATCTTCCCGGACCGGGGCACGATCCCGTGTCCCCTGCATCGGCAGGCGGACTCTCAAACCACTGCGCCACCAGGGAAGCCCTGTACTATTTATTATTTAACTTCTTCAAAATGTTACTTGTTAATCTTTAAGCATACCCCAAAAGAAAATTCATCTCTAAAATTCGAGAAGATTTTACAGAGAAAATCAGTCCTTTGAAGGGAGGAGGTGCAAGAACAAACAAAATAACTTATATACTAACTCTATTATCATTAAATGCCAGTAATCACCACCACAATCTATAACAAATGCTTTATCACACTAAAATACAATGTTTATTTCTAGGGTATACAATGGCAAAATTGTAATGAGACTGATATATTGGCTAAATAAGTCTGATTTAATTTACCTGCAATTTCAGTGGCAAGTTGGGCTGCTTTCTGTTCAAATAAGTCTTTCATTTGCTTAATATTAAAATTTTCTGTTTGGGCTTCTTCTAACTGCTGTTCCAGAGACTGTAGTTCTACAAAAAAGTACAGTAATTATTCAAATACAATGTGAATTACATTTCCTAAATTGTTATTACTTATATCATAATCATTGTAGAAGTTAAAGACAATCAACATGCATCTACTAGCCAATTACAAGTAGAGTATCTTCACATTTTAAGAATTAAGCATAGGGCTTCCCTGGTTAAGACTCCACCTGTCAGTGAAGGGGACACGGGTTGGAGCTCTGGTCCAGGAAGATCCCACATGCCTTGGGGCAAGTAAGCCCGTGTGCCACAACTACTGAGTCTGCGCTCTCGAGTCCGCAAGCCACTACTACCAAACCCATGTGCTGCAAATACTGAAGCCTGCGCGCCTAGACCCCGTGCTCCGCAACAAGAGAAGCCACTGCGATGAGAAGCTCGCACACCACAACAGAGAGTAGCTCCAGCTCGCCACAACTAGAGAAAGCCAGTACGCAGCAACAAAGACCCAATGCAGCCAAAAATAAAATAAATAAATTTATTTAAAAAAAAAAAAGAATTAAGCATAGCCAATTCATTTAAGTCCCAAGTCATAGTTTACAAACATGTAAAACAAATGAAAGGAATATTTAGCAATCATACCCAAATAATTTATAAATATTTGTTTGAGGATTATTTTGACTTCACATTTCTCAGTTATCTTCCTATATCTGTCAACTGACCAAAAAGGAATATATCCTGCACCTCTGATGAAATGTATCACAATGTGAAATGAAATTAGAACTGTTTTAAGAACAATCAAGGTCTTAAATAAAATAATCAATTAAAATACGCAGTCAACTCCTGCTACTTCATTCTCATAAAGGAAAGGGATTTCAGGGGCTTCCCTGGTGGTGCAGTGGTTGAGAGTCTGCCTGCTAATGCAGGGGACACGGGTTCGAGCCCTGGTCTGGGAGGATCCCACATGCCGCAGAGCAACTAGGCCCATGAGCCACAGCTACTGAGCCTGCGCGTCTGGAGCCTGTGCTCCACAACAAGAGAGGCCGCGATAGTGAGACGCCTGTGCATCGCGATGAAGAGTGGTTTCCGCTTGCCACAACTAGAGAAAGCCCTCGCACAGAAACGAAGACCCAACACAGCAAAAATAAATAAATAAACTTAAAAAAAATAAAAAAAACATTACTTATTAAAAAAAAAAAGAAAAGGGATTTCAGAGGGACATTAAATACAATAGCTAATCTCAAAATATAATTTTGATTATTCATTGCGCATTCCTCCAGTTAAAGTCCATTACAAAGATGCTAGTTTCATCATTTTTTAATTTTAAGAGAAAAAACTGCATCGCTCTTTAATACAGATCTAAATTTTCATTAACCACCATATTAATGTAATATTTCAGAAATTTCTTTATAACTTCAGAATATAATGAACTAAAACAGGACTAAGATTTCATTAACTGATTAAGTTACAAAGTTCATAGGTAATAGATACTCTCAGCCTAGAATATGACTGTTATCTTCACTGTTTTAAAGCCATAAAGTATAATCTCAAAATAAAATTCATGTAGCAAGCATCACAGAAAACAAAAGAAGTAAAAAAGGATGAGAAAGAAGAAAAAGAAAAATGAAAAAATAACAGCTTCAAGTAAAGTTACCTGCTGATGAATCAGCCACTAATCCATCAGGTTTAGACTCCTCAATGAAAACAAAAAACATAAACAAATACATTAAAAGGAAAAGACAATACTGTTACAATTGCCAATGTGAAAAAAATCTCTGAAATCCACATTCTGTCAGGTAAGTAGCAAGATTTTGATGAAAATCAAATCTTGGCCTGCTCACATTCTTCTAGATCTCTAAGGTATGACTAGGCAGTCTGGAATAATGATGTAACTGTAGCTCACTGATTCTAAGAATTCTTTTATGTTAACATATATTAAATTTTTATGAGTCTTGCCAAGATGGCATCTTAAACTCCACAAATACAGTAATAAGTAACATAAACTATCACAATTATAAAATTAGATTCTAAAGCAAATACTTAAGTTAGCAGACAAGATTCAATCCTATAATAGTTGAAAATTTTCATAGGCTGAAATATGCCATGAAACTAACACTACTAAAAAATTGTCTTTAAAAACATAAATTTTTAATTCCAGATTATAAATTGTCTTGAAAGGAGCCGAAATAAAGAATGTATTCCATAAGATTTAATTTATCCCATGCATTAGGAATAAAATACCACCTAGTCATTATTTCCATATTCTAAAGAATTCTATATACCTGAAAAAGTTTCATAAGGTATCTCATAGTACATCTGATTTTTTTATTTTCCTATACATTGGATTTAGACATACTGATTGCTAATAATCATCAATATTTAAAATACATTTTCCCCCAAAGGTAAATTTCTTATCAAGGCAATTGCACTGTGGGAATGTATTTAATTTATTATAAATGTAAAATAGCCATTTCAAATGTAGTAAACAATTTCCTCTGTGTTTTCAGGTGCAGAAAATAATACAACTCGTGTTTGACTGATTGTTAATGGCATCTATGTAAAACATACATAAGTGAACTATAAGTATTTTAGATTACTAAAAACCTCTTTAATGCCTCCTCAATTATAGAAGCTGAGCAGTAATAAGACTGATATCTTTTTATCCATTTATTTGTTTTTTATCCTAGTTCAAATCACAATTTTTGGTGAAAAGACAAAAAGACCAACTGGGAGTCATAATGTGCTAAGATAATGTGCACAGGGATCACTAATTACTTTATAAAAGTATTAGAAGTATTGTTAAAGGGTGTCAGTTTTATTCTTACAAATGAAAACTATATATGTATTTGGTAAAATTCATTATTCTATGATTCTTTATGTAAGTTTAGTATAAAAGTCAAAATAATTTTAGTATAAAAATCATAATTGGTTAAGACATTGTTTAGAAAATACATTAAGCTATAAAGAACATATATATATATAAAGAATCTAAGATATCAAGTGAAATCCCTCAAAATAACCACTTTTGATACTACAATGATTTTCCTGTTCTTTTCCCTATATATTATTTTTATGTAAAGTTGTATAGTACATATGTGCCTGTGTGTGTACAAAGACACAAATGTTTTTTAACATCATTAATACATCAGTTTTCCCATGTTTTCAAACAATCTCCACTAATATAAACTGTAAGCAGCTACTAATAGTTCTGTCCTTATTAATAGACATTTTAGTGATTTCCAATTTGTCACAAACACAAATGCTTTGAAGAGCTTCACTATTGTTTGAATCTGTATTTCTTAACCATTTAGGTATATTGTCAGAAAATAAGAATAATGTTTTAAACAATCCATAGTTAAATGATTCTTAATGGGGCACCTTTAAGGAGTTACATCTGACCTTCCCACATATTAGTTATACTGGTTTGCATTCATTAGTACTATAAAGGATATACATGTAGGCTAATACACAGAGAAACAAATTAGGAAGTTATTCATATCAGGCCACCTGTTTACAAAAAAGTATTATGCTTAATTTTCAACAATGAAAATAAACAACTAATAACACACTTCAAATATTTAAAAGCAATTACTTGCTGCTGCAGCCCTTGAAATTTTTCTAATTCTTTCTTTAATTCTTCTGAGTACCATTTTTCCTCCTAAGAGAAGAAAACGGTTTTTAATTAGTAAATTGTAAAAGATTTTATTTATCTGAAACACTGAAAATAAACAAGTGTAATCATTTTTAGTCTTACCTTAAGTGAAGCCTGTAGGTCTTGGACCTCTTGTCTGAGTAGTGTTATGTCATCTCTAAACATAAGTTGAAAAAAAAAGGAATTAATAGTTAATGTTCTTTAACAAATCATGGCCAGTGACTGCATATTAGTATTCTAATTTTCTCAAGTCTTAAAAAAATACTATAGATTTTATGTATAGTGGCATATATATATATATATATATATATATAATCCTTGGGAAAATAATTTTATTCCTAAAGCACATTGTCTATAAATAGAAGAACATTTTCTCATGGAAATGATAAAACTGACTGTCAAGAACCTGAGCCAAAAGCAAAATATCTCCCATTAATTTACCAGCAATAAGCATCAATGGCTTCCTATTGCAGTTAGTGTAAAATCTAAACTCATTAACAAGGACTATAAAATCTGCACAATCTACTCCCTGACTTACCACTCTCACCCTCATTACTTTAGCTCTAGCAATTCTGGCTTCTTTCTGTTTCTTGAGCCTGAAATGCTCTTTCCTGTCAAAACCTCACATTCTGTTCACCTCATCTAATTCTGTCAGTCTGACAAAGAATGGTGAGCAGACACCTCAAGGCCCTAATGCAGGAAGAAGATTCCATGAGAAAACACATTTAGGATTATTCTTGTGGATATGAGGAACATATCTTCCCCTGTGGCATTATAAATAGCAGAAAAAGGGACTCTCCTTCCTCCACGCCACTCCAATGGCTGCCATGGTAGAAGACACAAAACTGAACTGAGCTGATTGGGAATACTCAAGTTAACTGATTCTAGTACAAAGGGAAAAGAACAGGATCAGTTCTAATGTTTCAGAAGACCAAGTCCACACCAGCACAAGCATATCAGAAAGTAAAAGATAATGGGACATACTGGCGGGAGAATTATTCTCTAGGATGGGAGTGGGGGTAGAGAACAAATGGACAGAGTCAGCTTCATCTGCGAAACATGGTTAATAATAGAAAAAGAACGAAACTGCCCACAAAGAAAAATGTAAAAGATGGAGAAATATGTCCTCTACCTTTGGTAGCCATTCATATGTAAAGAATTAATTCATTGTTCAACAGAACTTGTCTATGCCAGACTCTCAAGTTGTTCAGTTTAATGGGGGAAGTAAACATGTAAAGAAGTAAGAGTAACAAACCATCAGTTCTATGATAAAAATAAAAACAGAGGAATAGGGACTTCCCTGGTAGTGCAATGGTTAAGAATCCACCTGCCAATGCAGGGAACACGGGTTTGATTCCTGGTCTGGGAAGATCTCACATGCCGTGGAGCAACTAAGCCCATGTGCCACAACTACTGAGCCTGTGCTCTAAAGCCCACGAGCCACAACTACTGAGCCTGCGTGACACAACTACCGAAGCCCGAGCGCCAAGAGCCCATGCTCCACAACAAGAGAAGCCACCACAATGAGAAGCCCGCATATCACAACAGAGTAGCCACCATTCACCGCAACTAGAGAAAGCCCACACATAGCAACAAAAACCCAAAGCAGCCAAAAATAAATCAATTATTTTTTTAAAAAAACCAGAGGCATAAAAATAGTGTGATCGCTTCTACTTACAAGCACTTCATGATGGAGATAAACTTTGAGGTGACGTCTTTAATCTCTGAATACAAAAGTAAAACTGGAGAATAGATTCCTGTTTCCTGACTCTTAAATTTTGTCTTTTTATGACACTTTCATTAGTTTTCATTTCTTTATTTTGTGTGTGTGTGTGTCTCCCCTCCCCTCCCTCTCTCCCATGTGGCCCTATGAACTTACCCAACTTGCAGAAACCACCTGCCAACTTAGTCTTAACATGAGAAGAACACAGGGAACACTTATTCTTAATATGTGTATAGAAAAGTATGTATATGTTTTAAGTTTTCCCTACTCTTTATTAATCTTCCAACTCTATGTATAAACTAAAACGATGAAGAGAGGAATTAATAACAATATTCTTGAAAGGCCAATACTAAATTGAATGAAATTGTGAGGAAGATAAAGGAAGATAATTCCAATTCAACTTCTAATTGGGTGGGCTCAGTTACTCCCATTAATCTTTTAAAAAGTGCCACTTAACAAATTTTTGAAGCAATTTGCCTAGCAAAGAAAATCTTTTGAAATGTGTAACATATCAAAACAATCTAGGATATTTACAAAAGAAAATTAGGAAACATCAATCAAAATTTTAAAGGGAGACTTTATCCAAAAATTCCATTTCTAGAAATTTATCTTCCAGATATATTCAAACATGTGCAAATGTTATGTCCAAGAGGACATATACCACAACAACATTTATAATTACAAAACACTGGAAATAGCCTAAATGCTATGAACAGGAGAATGATAAAATTCCATGCAGTCATTAAGAATGAGATAGCATTATCTGCATTGATATGAAACAATCCATAAGATACACAGAGAAACAAAAGGTATAGGACAATGTAGAACTTCTCTTTTATGTAATTACATACATTTATATATTTCTTTATATATACACAGATATAAGCATGTGTATACATGCATACACTATCTCTGTAAATATACACAAGAAACTGATGATAAGTAAGAGGCTATGGGGAAACAGTGGCAAGGAATCAATTTATACCACAAAATTTTTTAAACCATTTGAATTTTGTATTCTGCATATGCTATCCATACATCTAATTTTAAAATCTGGACCCAAGAAAACTAATGCATCACGTTTCATATATATGATTGATGTTGATGGAATTCTCAGTTTGTCATATGTTAACTGTAGAGCTTTAAAACAAAAAGGTTTCATGACCCACCTAAGTCACCTGTGCTTTGATCTAGAAGACATATCTTGCCCATAGTCACATGCTACCCAATATGTTATAGAAGGGCAGGATGTAATTTTAAGAAATTGGAGAGGTACAGGAAGATGGGAAGAACACATATAGTAACAATTAAACCTGGAAAACTATACACTGACTATTCCATAAACAATGAAAAACTAGTGAAAGTTAATATTCAGAATAAAGCAATCAAATTTCCATTTTAAGAATACTAGTCTGGGGCTTCCCTGGTAGCACAGTGGTTAAGAATCCACCTGCCAATGCAGGGGACGTGGGCTCGAGCCCTGGTCCGCATATCAAAACAATCTAGGATATTTACAAAAGAAAATTAGGAAACATCAATCAAAATTTTAAAGGGAGACTTTATCCAAAAATTCCATTTCTAGAAATTTATCTTCCAGATATATTCAAACATGTGCAAATGTTATGTCCAAGAGGACATATACCACAACAACATTTATAATTACAAAACACTGGAAATAGCCTAAATGCTATGAACAGGAGAATGATAAAATTCCATGCAGTCATTAAGAATGAGATAGCATTATCTGCATTGATATGAAACAATCCATAAGATACACAGAGAAACAAAAGGTATAGGACAATGTAGAACTTCTCTTTTATGTAATTACATACATTTATATATTTCTTTATATATACACAGATATAAGCATGTGTATACATGCATACACTATCTCTGTAAATATACACAAGAAACTGATGATAAGTAAGAGGCTATGGGGAAACAGTGGCAAGGAATCAATTTATACCACAAAATTTTTTAAACCATTTGAATTTTGTATTCTGCATATGCTATCCATACATCTAATTTTAAAATCTGGACCCAAGAAAACTAATGCATCACGTTTCATATATATGATTGATGTTGATGGAATTCTCAGTTTGTCATATGTTAACTGTAGAGCTTTAAAACAAAAAGGTTTCATGACCCACCTAAGTCACCTGTGCTTTGATCTAGAAGACATATCTTGCCCATAGTCACATGCTACCCAATATGTTATAGAAGGGCAGGATGTAATTTTAAGAAATTGGAGAGGTACAGGAAGATGGGAAGAACACATATAGTAACAATTAAACCTGGAAAACTATACACTGACTATTCCATAAACAATGAAAAACTAGTGAAAGTTAATATTCAGAATAAAGCAATCAAATTTCCATTTTAAGAATACTAGTCTGGGGCTTCCCTGGTAGCACAGTGGTTAAGAATCCACCTGCCAATGCAGGGGACGTGGGCTCGAGCCCTGGTCCGGGAAGATCCTACATGCCGCGGAGCAACTAAGCCCGTGCGCCACAACTACTGAGCCTGCGCTCTAGACCCCATGAGCCACAACTACTGAGACCGCGTGCCACAAATACTGAAGTCCATGCGCCTAGAGTCCATGCTCCGCAACAAGAGAAGCCACCGCAATGAGAAGCCGGCGCACCACAACGAAGAGTAGCCCCTGCTCGCTGCAACTAGAGAAAGCCAGCGTGCAGCAACGAAGACCCAACACAGCCAAAAATAAAATAAATAAATTTATTTTTTAAAAAAAGAAAAAGAATACTAGTCTGGCAGCAATGTGGAGAGTTAAGTAGAGAGGTACAAGACATAGGGAGAGAGCCAACAATAAACACTGAAAAATATTTTTGAGTGAGAGATGATGAAGCCTAAACTAAGCCATAGCAGGGAAGATTAAAAAAGGTTATAAGAGCTGTTAAGGAGATAGAATTAACTAAACTTTGGGACAGATCAAACAGGGGAAGGTAAGTGTGTAAAAATGAGCATATCCAATTTTCTGGCTTTAGTAACTTGGTGGAAAGATAATGTTGCCATTAACCAGAAGAAGTAACAGTAGGTAAGGAAAAGGTTTAGAAGGAAATATAATGAACCCTGTTTTCAAATGTCAACAGGGAGATGTTCCTTTGGAACATCTAAAAGAAGATATCTAGTAGGCAACTTGGGAGATAATTCTAGGTTGGAGATGTAGTTTAGGAGGAAGTCATGGATATGGATATTACCCCAAGTACATTATATAGAGGAAGAGAGTACATTAAACAGATCAAGAAAGAATTATCACAATGATGTGCTGTCTCAGAAGAGTGGAAGGAAAGAGAGCCAGAAGAACCAAATTGTGCAGAAATTGTAATAAATAGTCTACAAAGACGGCTGCCATCAAGTTCTTCCCTTCCTCTACACAGAAGCCACTCCTCCACTGAAAGATAGAGCTTACTTCTTGGCCTCTTCAATCTGAGCTGGCCCTCAGATTCCTGAGCAGTCCTGTGGCTACTATGACCAATAAAATACGGCAGAAGTGACACTGAAACTTTTGAAGCCAGCCCTTAAGACAACTGGCAGCTTCTGTTTCTTTCCTCTTGTAATGCTCTTTATTAGAACCCAACTGCTGGCCTGTAAGTCCAAGCAGCTGCATAGAGAGGCCCACATGAAGGAGAACTGAGTCCCCTGATATACAGCCCCAGCTGAGCTGACAGCCAGCATCCAGCATCATCTCCCAGCCATGAATGTGAGGTCACTTTGGACCTTCTGGCCTTCCCAGCACCCAACTCTACATAACTTAAAGCAGAACCATCCAGTCAAATCAAAGAATATGAGAAGTAATACAGAGTTACAGTTTTAAACCACTAGGTTTGGGGTGGACTATTACACGGTTATAGATGACCAAAACAGAGGTCAAGTAAAATAAAAACTGAAAACAATCCAGGTCTTTTTTTTACCGTTGACCTTTGAAGAAGTATTTTCAGGAGAATGGTAGGGCAAAAACCAGGTTTTAGTGAGCTAAACATTGGATGAAAAGTTAAGAAGCAAGAACACAGGTAGACTATGGATGTTTTTATGTTGAAAGTTCATGTATTGGGCACTAATTCACAGCTGAGAAAGCAACTCTGTTAAACTGACACTAAATATATAAACATTTATATATAAGTATATATTTTATATCTATCTCCTAACAAATGACAAAAGAACAGTACCCAAAATTATTGACTCATACATAAAAATCCTAAAGAGCACTAATAGTCATGTAAAAGGGAAGATTCATATTTCCCAAAAGCTCTGGTTTTCCCACATATTTTAATAAATTAAAACAACCATATTAAAAAAAACCATATTTTATAGTTCTACATTATCTATCAACCAAAATGTGGTCATAATACTTTTCCTTAATGTGGTGTTCTTTATGCTATAGCATATTAACCAACTAAGAGGCTTTTTTTTTTAAAGAAAAACATGAAAAACAATTTTTTACAAATAGAATAAAATCAAGTTTTCTTCCTTAGTGGGAATATAAGACAAGAGTCCTTACCAGTAGAAGAAGAAAAGCAAAGTCATACTGTTGAATGCTGTTCTAATTAACTATATTTTAGTTTAATTCTTAAAATGGTCAGGCAAAATTGTCAAGAAGCAGTTATGTGTGCTTGCTGTTATATTGGTGATTACAAAAAAAATGTTTTTTTAATAATTATTAAATTTAATTCTTTGCTAAATTCATTATTTTAACAACTTACTATAAAATCTTCTAAACAAAGCATATCATTCTTTATTAAGCAGAATTGCTAAATATAATTTAACCTTTAAAAAAATCACAATATTTATTAAAAATATAAACCTGTGAACCATATTGTAGATGCTGGTATAGACAGTTTTTGGTCAAGGATAGGATTGGTTATAACAATAAAAGATGAAGGCTATGCTAAAAGAAGATAGCTTTAAATTAAATAATATAAAAACACTACTCTTTGCGAAAACTAAGTATTCATGATTAAACAATGATATCACATGCATTCACTACATTACACTTCAAAACTATTATACTGTACCGCTTCAGAGCCAGAGCTTCCCCTCCATGACTCGAATCATTACCAGCATCGTGGACTGCCTCATAGTGTTTGAAAAGTTCATCAGCGGATCCAAGAGATTTCATACACTGGGGACATATGAAACCCTACAGAAAGAGGTAGAAAAAGGTTTCAAAATAGTATTTAGTATTGCAAAATAACCATTTGTATGTTGTGAAATACAGTCATATGTATTATTCATACTAATAGGTAAATTGTAATTTACAGTGTTAAGCCCAAATTCTGGTATTGTGCAAAGGTACATCACTGCCTATCCTGGTTGCAGTTTACAAAATGTTTTATAAAACCCTTACAACCATCTTTTAGGTTGAATAAATTAATGGCTAGAGTATAGAATTCTAATCTGAGAAGTTAGTTCTAATCTAGAAGTCTAGTTGAGAAGACTTGCCATCATATCCTCCATCTCTCTAGATATCTCCCTTAGTAAAACAATATTTGCTCCAATCTACTGCACAGGAATAACCAAAATATTAAGAACATGAAGCACTCTGATCATTGGGAAAAAAGTAATATAAATAACTCATAATTACCAGAGTACCTACAATGGTTGAGAAGTATTTTCATCAGTAAATTCCTTGCTAACTTAAGATTAACACTACAAAAGCTTAAAATTAATATATAGTCCCATAAAATGTTAAAAACTTATAAATAATCCCAGAATTATTATATAGTTATGGCATACAAGGTCCTGCAGGTATAGTCCCCCCAATGACCTAACCAATCTGATCTCTGGACATCCCTTACTCTATATAACATGCTTCAACTATACTGAAGCACCTATGTTTCCCTGAACACACCACAGTATCTCACATTTTTACGCCTTTGCATATATTGCTTTTTTCCTCCAGCATTCTCATCATCAGTTTGTCAAGTTTCTACACCACTATAATGCACAACACAATGAAGCTTTTAATCTATGTTTCCCTAATGGCTAGTGTAGTATTTTGAACATACCATATACTTTCTACAGAGTGTACTTATTTAATGAAATATGAATGAACCTGGCAGGGCAGAATTTGGCAAAAAAACAGAAGAGCTTTAACAGCTTGCAGCTTATAAAACCTTCCAAAGGATAGGCTGAGCTAAGTAATAAGTACTCCGGACACATAAAAACTAAGAATATACAAGTAACTTCTGCTCCTTTGTTGGGTGCTATACAAATAACATACCCTCACATCATTTATGTACATCATATGGCCGAATCAAGGCTCAATGAACATTACCAGACAATGGTTTAACAGAAGTACTGATATATATAAAGAACTATAGGAACACAAGAGAAGTATCCAAATCTGCCTGCGGCAGCAGTTAATACTCTCCAAAAACTAAACACACACACACACACACACACACACACTATGTATATGTGTATATATACATATATGTAGACATATGTCTACCTATATGAGACACTGGAATTAGGTACTGAATAGGAGTTTACTTGTCAGAAATAAAGGCATTCTAAGCAAATGGAGGAGCATGAACAAAGATGTAGGAAAAGGTATGAAACACAGTCATGCTGCATTTGGGAAACAGAGGTATGTTCTGATCACAGAGCCAGAGTGAAGGGCAGGGGCACTACAGGTGAATGAATGCAGTGATCTCTTATGAAACTCCTAAAGTAAGCAAAGACAGTAGTACTGAGGATGTGCCTTTGGACATCAGAATAATGCCATTAGGATCCAGAGATATGTGATGCTCAGCACTGTCTTCTGAATGAATGAATGCCCCCAGCCTGTGTGTTAATCTACTTGGTATTATCTTTTTTCAAGGCCATCTATTATCTACCATCATATTTCATAATGGCTCTATATTAAGCTCTATTTTGTATTCTTATAACTTCTGCCCAGTAACTGCTGTACCACAGTTACACAGCTGTACCACAGTTACTGTACCACAGTACAGTTAACATGCTTTTAGTGCAACAGCACATAAACCCCTATAATATTTAGCTTGTCATTTCTCTTTCGTGTCTCAGATTCTGCTAGTAACTAGAAGGCAAATTACAGTGTTCCTCAGGAAATCCACATCCCAGTTATGCTATTTAATCTTCAAAACTTTGGCTTTTTGACCACTGCCTTTACTTCCAGGTTTTGGCTCTAGATACCCAAGGACGCCAAAAAGCTAATGATCCCATTAGGGTATGCCATACTTTCTTAAAGCTTCTAAACATTACCAGGTTAATACTCCAGAAAGAACTGATTCATCCCTAAAGAGAAATTTTATAAATTCAGTCATACATATTTAGAAATATTCCACCTAAGTAAATTTTCCATGTGATTAGAGCTTGCATGTTTAAATAAAACTTCAATTTTGGGACATTTCTGATGAAAATAATTCTAAAATACATATATGCACTTCCTCACCTACTTAAACAGATGATATTAAACCTTTGCTTAATGTCCCAGAAGCATAAATATTAATCACTGAATGGGTGTCTTCCACTCTATTAATTCTGGCAAGTCTCTAATTCCTGTACCCACATTCTATAGTTTTTCTTACACCCTGTTTTGTCTTTCAACAATCATTTCTAAAAATTATTCCTATGCTATTTCTAGCAATGCTTGCCTGATATGGATAGGAAAGATAGATTAAGGGAAAAAACGTTTATTAAACCACATCACTCATTTAAAATAAAAGTAAAGGGACTTCCCTGGTGGTCCAGTGGTTAAGAATCCACCTTCCAATGCAGGGGATGCTGTTCGATCCCTGGGCAGGGAACTAAGACCCCACATGCCGTGGAGCAACTAAGCCCGCGTGCCACAACTACAGAGCTCATGCGCTCTGGAGCCTACACGCCACAGCAAAAGATCCCGCATGCCGCAACTAAGACCCAACGCGGCCAAAAATAAAAATAAATACTAAAAAAAAAAAAAAAAAGTAAAATAAGCTCAGAATGAATATCTGAGGGATGTCCCGTGAACAGAGTGCATGACCTTTAGTTCATGGGCTTTGTGATACTAATTCTGGATATTAAGAGACTCCTCTATTTTTTCTAAACTATCTTCAAGGGAATTAAGGTTGCTAGATAGATAACTTACAAACAGTAAAACAGCAAACAATAATACACCAAAATAGCCAGATACATTTTATTTCCCTTAATCATTCCAAATATCTGACCTACTCACTCTCTCTCTCTCTCTCTCTCTCTCTCACATACATACACACACACACACACACACACACGAGCGCGCACACACACAAGTGCGCACACGCACGCACGCATGCACACACACACACACAGCGTTGACTTAAGATTAAAAGCATTAAATTCCTTACTGTTAGTTTTCAGTTATCTGTAATCCTTTCTCAGATCCACCATAGCTAAGAACTTAGCTTAATTTGATACTTATGATACCCTATTGTACCAAGTGTCATTTCAGTTAAAAGGAAAGTTCTTATTTAAGTGACAGGTAGGTAAGATAGTCACTTTTGATTTTGGCTAACCCATAAAGAAAAGTTGACCCATATGTTCTGTAAGAAAAACAACTGGTAAAATGCTAAGCAGAGTTCCAAGAATCTTTTATGCCTCTATCTTTGCTCACACTGCCTCCGTAGTTTAATTGGTGTCCTATTTGCACTCATTTCCCCACCACCCTAGAGAATGTCTGGTTTAATTGTTCCCCTCTTCAAGTTCTTCTGCAGTTCCCCTCAAGATGAATCAGACATTGTACTCTTTTTGCAAATATCTATCAGAAAAACTTCCTGGCATAGAGACCATATCTTATTTACCTTTTTATCTCCCGTACCTACCAAAATACCTGGCACATAAGAGGTACTCTATTAATGTTAAATAAGTGAAAGTTTGGTGAGATCGTTTTCTTATACATCATTAACTTATAGGAAAGAGTAAGTCTGATTTTTTGTCTTTCATGGTAAAAAAGTTTCATTCTTTTAAAAGATTTGTAAAAGAATTTTTTAAAAAGCTACGTCTCCCTTTGTTTTTAGAATACCGTAGTAATTTTCAAAGGAAGGAGATATATCAAGATCATCTGAGAAATTTTTTCCAGACTAAAAATGGGCAACACTTCCCCTCACTCGCTCCCACTCCCAGCCTTCTGTATACACCAGCCACACACACTACAGAGAAACATTTGGGTGACCCATGATTAATAACAGGTGTATATCATTCTGTCACTTCCAACAGGTCTGGGGAATCAAAACAAAGACTGAAACAGTGGTAGATCCAGATTCTAATGCTGTATATATTTTTCCAAATAAAGACAGTAACAGTTCACATGCAAAGTCCTCTTTCTATGTAAGAGTAAAGCATCTTAACCTAAAGCATTTTAAAACATTCATTAATAAAACATTAACTACATAATAAAGATATAAGTTACAAATGTTGAAATAAAAAACATTCACTTTATATTTCAAATTTCATGGCAAAATTTATGCAAAAATATAAACTTAAACTTTTATATATGTTTACAGATTCACAAAAAGACGGCTGCAAACAGTAAGAACAGCCAACTTCCCAAGAGCCTCTTTTCCTTATTAAACCTTCTTAGAGCATGCATAATTAAAGCAATCCACATTCCCTTATAGCAGAAAAAGTTAAGCAACACTGAGGTCAGGAAAAACAAAGCTATTTTGAGCAACCCAAAACCAAGCTGCTAAAAGCAAAATATTCAGGACCCACAGTAACACTGGAGTCATTAAGAAGAAGTTCCTGTCCTCTTGTCTCATTTTCAGCGTGCACTTTCTGGTAATGCTCCGACAAATCAATAGCAGTTATACATCTTTTCATACATAATGGACAGATGAAACCCTGTGAAATAACACCTTTTAGGAGGATATACACAAAAAGTTATTTATGAAACAAAACAGAAACAATGAAAATAGACATAACAGGAAAATAATAGTATATTTCTTTTTAGTATATGGAAGGGAAATTTTCAACTGTGCAAAAGGTGAAAGACCTATCCAAAGTAGGACTCTGAAATTAGTTTCCATCCTTATGCTATAGATTCCCATTGGTCAATTTTATTGAGTAACCAGTTGCTTTAGTTGGAATATTATTATTCTTTTTGTTTATGATACTTTGTCCTTATCTGAGAGCTAGTATTGGCAAGCTAGCTTTTATTTTAGATCAAGAAATGATTGGCAGTTTTAACAAATACTTTTATGTAGATGATGTTCTCAACAAAAAAGTTGTTATAATGATAGCAATTTTAGTCTTCACCATATTCCACTAGCCTATGATCCCATTCTTGCCCATACCCATAATTCCCAGTAGGTTACCCTTCCTTCTAACTTTATGAGCCAAATAAAATCATTTTAAAACAATCTCCCAAATTCCCCACACCTAACAATATATGTATTTTAAAATGTGGGCTGTTACACTGATCTATGGTTTGGGGATTTGTCAGATAGGAACAGTAAAAGGATAAGAGAATAAAGGAGTTCAGAGTATCAGGGAGAAAGTAAATTAAATGAAGACAGTGGTGAAGGACAATAGGCTACAAAGGTTATAACGTCATGAGTTTTGGTGTCAGAAATAGATGTGGGTTTGAGTCTCAACCAATACTGACTATATGATTTTTAAAAATTCACTTTACCCTGCTAAATGTCAGTTTCCTCATCTATAAAATGGGACTAATATTACCACCTATTTGTCTAGAGTTACTGTGCAGTGTATAAAATGCTTAGTACAGTGCCTGAGACATTATAAGTGCTCAACAAATATTAACTGTCATTAGATGTATGGTTAGAGAGTAAAGGAAACGAAGCCAAGAAAGGTTGACAGACTAGAAGAAAAAATAAAAATTAAAAATCTAAAATAATCAGCAAGGCCAAAGAAGGTAAGTAGTGACACTATGAAAGTTTTTGAGAGGATAGTCAGTTGAGGTAAGGAACGCAGAGATATGATTTTAACATGTCAGGTAAAATTATTCTGCCTGATAAGAAGATGGAAGGTACTGCCATGGGCTTGAGTAAATAGAAAAGAAAAGTAATAAAGATCATTGGCACTGATAACATTAAGAACTGGGAGCCTAAGATGTTCCTTGAGTTCCTTGATGTACATTAGGATCATAGCAAGGAAGAGGAAGACTACAAACAAGGTTCCAAAGTAAGAGGCAAGACAGGGTAGCAGTTAAGAGCTAGTCTTGGGCTTGAATTCTGGATTCACACCACTCTTAGTAGCTTATATTACCTTCAATTTCCTCATCTGTTAAATGAGGTAACAATAACAGCTACTCCATATGGCGGAGGGGGTCTCGTGAGAATTAAATAATACATATTAAGTCCTTATCACAGCATATGATACAAAGAAAACATTCAATAAATGTTAGCTATCATTAATATCATTGTTCCTCTTGTTAACAACCCTGTAAGGAGATTAGCCAGGGGATGAAAGTGAGGAACATGAATTCACTTATTTTTTCTTTTTACTGATGAAAGGGTTGTCTTCCAGGCAACCACAGGCCCAAGTATTAAAACTACAGAATAATAATTTTTTTAAATGCACTGTTGCATTGTTTTTTACCACAATATCTTTATGCTGCCTGCCTCTTTACTAATTTCTTCACTTTAAGTTTCCACATATCATCATTCAGTCATCCGTTCAAAAAGTATTGGGACTTCCCCGCTGGTCCAGTCGGTAAGACTCCACGCTCCCAATGCAGGGGGCCCAGGTTCAATCCCTGGTCAGGGAACTAGATCCCGCACGCATGCCACAACTAAGAAGTCTGCACGCTGCAACTAAAGATCCCGCATGCCACAACTAAGACTGGGGCAGCCATAAATAAATAAATAAATTTTAAAAAAAGTATTTACTGAGTGTGATTACTATTGTCATTATGCTATGTTGTTGAGAATGCAATGGTAAAATAAAGCAAAGACCCCATCCTCAATAAGCTTGCATGCTTCTTGAAAGAGCTGTAAAAGAAAATACCCCACTAATCAGAAAATCCTACTAGAACTACTTTCAAAATGTATTTAGAACCTCAGGGCCTCCACTACTGCCCTGATCCAAGCCACCCTCACAGTGTACATGGATCACTGTAAAAGCCTTCTAACAGTCTCTCTGCTTCTATCCTTACCCCATTAACAGCTTTATTTTCCACACAGCAGCTAGAGTGATACTACAAAAATATAGATAAATTTTGTCCTTTCCCTGATCCAAACTCTCCAATGACTTCCTATCTCACCAAGAATAAAACACTAAAGTCTGTGCAAAAGCCTATAAAGCCCTACATGAGGTGGGCCTGATTACCTCACTAACCTAACCTCCCCCCATTCACTGTGCTGGAGCCACACTAGCCTCCTGGATGCTTTTTCAATATGCCAGGCATGCTCCCACCTCAGAGACTTGTTCCACATGCCTACAACATGCTTGCTCCAGAAATCAACATGATTTCTCACTTCATTCAGTTCTTTCTGAGCTACCCCCTCCTCAGAGGCATCTTCAGTAGTTGTGGCATGTAAGCCCACGTGCCACAGCTACTGAAGCCCGCATGCCTAGAGCCTGCACTCCACAACAAGAGAAGCCACTGCAATGAGAAGCCCCTGCACCACAACTAGAGAAAGCCCATGCACAGCAACAAAGACCCAACACAGCCAAAAATAAAATAAATTAAATAAATAAATGAAAAATAAATACATAAATTCCACCAGCATAAAGATTTTTTACTATTTCACTCAGTGCCATACCTCCAGCATCCAGAACAGTGTCTGGTGACAATAAATATTTGATAAATGAATCTCAGACTAATAATCATTACCAAAAGGATAGGGAATTCTTTTCCACAGAAGCATGTGGAAGGAGCATCTATCCAACATGTGAGTCAGGAAAGTTTATTGGAAAAATTATCTGTGATGAGACTTGAAGGATAATCAGATGTTAACCAAGAGAAAAGAAAAAGCAAAACTAGGTAAGGCATAGAGATCAGCATATACAAAAGTTCAAAGGTAAGAAAAAACTTCGTGCACCTTAAAATCAGTTATTATGCCTGGATCAAAGAACATAAAAAAATATAACCACATATATAAGGTCAATTGATTTCTCACAAAAGTGAAAATTTAATTCAATGGGAAAAGGTAACATTTTCAGCAAACGGTACTGCAACAAGCATATGGAAAAATGTGGTTTCCATACCCACATGGACAAAATGAACCTCAACTGCTATCTCATACCATACACAATAATTTAAAATAAATCATAGATTTAAATGTACATGCTAAAATGATTTTTAAATTTTTTTAATCCTTCTGTCTTTTTTTTAATTGAAGTATAGTAGATGTACAATATATATAAGTTACAGTTTACAAAATAGTGATTCACAATTTTTAAAGGTTATATTCCATTTATAGTTATTATAAAATATTGGCTATATTCTCTGTGTTGTACAATATACCCTTGCAGCTTGATTTTTTTTTTTTTTTTAATCAGAAGCAAGAATAGGAGGAAGTTTTGCAACCTTGGGGTAGGCAAAAAACTTTGTAGTACCCAAAAAGCAAAAATCATAAAAGAAAAGGTTGACAAATTGCACGTCACCAAAATTTAAAACTTCTTCTCTTTGAAAGACAACATTAACAAAATGAAAAATAAGCCACAGACTGAGAAAAAATATACACATCACATATTTCTGATTGCGGTGTAAGGGCTAAAATTAAGGCCCAATACTTTGTGTTGCCTTGACAACTGGTGAAACTGGGAGGGCTTCAAATGGCCTAACTGCAAGTTCCCCTCCCCACTCTGCTCTCACAGATAAGGAGTTCTAGCCAAACAGCCCTCCTCTTCACAGGAAGCAAGCACAGGGCCTGCTTATCCCTGAGAAGGTTCCCTGCTGGCCCCTGGAATTATTCAAGCAAGCCAATCACATCTCCTTTAGAAACCAGGAGGCACCTTACCTTCCTGATACTACAATGCCTGCCTCTGAACAACCCCTCGTTGTTCATTTTGTTCCCAAGTGCAATCCTCATGTGGCCCTGCATGGCACACCGTGTCCTCCATCTCTGGGCTGTGAGTATATGTGACTAATAAACTGCTGTTGATCTCATTTGTCTCATTTGTCTAATTATGTGTTTAGCTATTTCCATAAGCCTAGGACAGGAATCCTTCCCTCACTAATCAGATGAATAGGAGGCAATCAAAGCATTGACAAAGGATAAAGAACTCTTATAATTCCTTAATATAAATATAAATACTCCAATTTTCAAAATGGTCAGATTTCCAGTTCCAGACAAAATGGAACAGATACACTTCTCTATTCTTCCTGCTAAGTACAGCTGAAATCCAGAGGCTTTATATATAAAAAAAACAAAAAGAAAACTGAAAGGTAAAGAAAAGAAGGCAGACCAGCTGAGGATCTCAGGAGCCAAGGACTGAGACAGTGGTGAGTACTCTGGGTTTTCTTTTCGTCTCATGTATTCTGGACTGGCTGCTGGAGAAGCCAGCTACCTGGAAACTTCAGTGGACACCTACCAAAAAAGCCCCCAAGAAAAGTCTGCTTTCCCTAGCCAAATGACTAGGAAAATGAAGATCTGATTTGGTAATATGCTGGTCATTAGTGCATTTCAGTGGGTACTAAGGATGGAAGCCAGATTAGAAACGGATAAAGAGTGAACAAAGAATTTGCATCTGCAATGCAATATATTAAATAGTCTGAACAACTGTCCTGATGAGAACAAATGATATGCTATCACTTATTACATTATGTATTATACAGATTATATATGTGTTATAGACTGAATGTCTATGTACCCTCAAAGTTCATATGTTGAAATCTTAACCTCCAATGTGATAGGGCCTTTGGGAGATGATTAAGTCATGAGGGTGGAACCCTAATGAATGGGATTGGTACCTTTATATAATAAAAGAGACCCCGGAGAGCTCTCTCGCCCCTTCTGCCATGTGAGGACAGTCATCTATAAATCAGAAAAGAAGCCCCCATCAGACACAGAATCTGCCAGATCCTTGATCTTGAACATCCCAGCCTCCAGAACTGTGAGAAATAAATGTTTGCTGTTTAAGCCTCTCAGTGCTTTTGTTATAATAGCCTATACCGACTAAGATACTATTATATATATTATTATACATAATAATATATAAAATATGATATAATGAGCACTAAAGCAAGGTATTGCTTTATTTCTGACCATTGTTTTTTAATCCTGGAGACCATGATATTTCAAATTCCCATTTAGATGGATGCTAAGAGCACAAGGTCAAAACCTAGAACTTGTTCAAAGTGGGAAGCCAACATCAGGGTAAAAGGGAAGATTGAGAGAGAAAAAGAGAAATTGAGAGAGGTGGGGAGAGATATCAGCTGAGACCTTAACAAGTCAATACCTTAACACTGGGCATATGGAAAAAACAATACCCCCTGAGAATTCATAATCACCAATAGCCCTCAATTAGGTTAGAAATTTACACTAGTGGGTAATCTGAAAAATTTCAAGTACCGAACTTAATTTAAGGCAGTCCCAGGTTAGTGGCACCTCTAGAGCAGTATTTGTATGCTGAAGGGAATAATTTGTGGCATAGGTAAAAACCAAAGTTGCATGAGGGAGAGATGATAAGCTGAGAATGTGAGAGAGAATGGAATCCAGAGCACAAGGGAAAGGACTGAAATCTGATAGGAAAAGAGACCTGTCTTCCGTGTACTAAAGTAATAAAGAGAATAGAGGTGCAAGTATAGTTTTAGGGACAAAATGAGAACATTCATTTTTTCTCAATGGTATAGAAGGTGACGGTGAGAAGGCAGGACTAAGGTAAGACACATGGAAGGTTTGAGGACAAAGAAGAGAGTACAACTATCACAGAGAGCAGAAAAGGGAGCCTAATAAGAAAAATGTAGCAGGATTATCAGGCACTGCTCATTTACCCACTGGAGATTTTTTTGTTGTTTTTGGTCTGAATGAGGTCAACAATTACTACTAAACTCCTCTCCAGGGTTACAACCTAGCTCTCTGAGCTCATCATATCATAAATACAGTTTGGAATGTTTTCCTTAAAGATATTTCCTTAAACTTGCTCTTAATAAAGTTCAACTGATACTGTTCTTCTCACTCTCACAGTCTTGTTCGATCTTGTTATGGTTAATATACATATACATGAAGACAGATGGTCAAAAAGAGACAAAACAGAGAAATGAATGGGTAGAGAAATACCCAGAAGCACACATAATAGACTCACCAACCAAGAGATGGGAAAGAATAGGGAAAAGGGGACTGAGTAGGTGGTACAGCTGGGCCGAGAAAGGGGCAATTGACAAAAACTGTCAGAGCAGAAATGTGAGTGTGTTGATCTCTTAGGGGCAATGTTATGGGTGGTTTTTATGTTCTCTTACCTCATCTCCTTTTTCTATAATGAGTATATATTATTTGTTAAAAATAATGATAGTAATGTAGCAACTTCTAAGGCTGACTTCTCAAAAAATTTGAGTTATTTCTTTTTTTAGACTTATTTACTTTCTCCATTAATTTTTAATAAGCTATCAAACATAGAAGTTCTTACAAAGTCATAAATGAAGACAACAAATAATGTATAAATGTTATAGTTCATCTAATTTTTCATTAGCTTAGTCGTTCCTGGCAGTACAAACACATAAGTAGATACTAATTAACTGGTAATTCTTCACAAACAGATTTTTAAATCCTCATTAAGTTGAGATAATTTTAACATTAAAGATAAATTGTCAATATTATTTTTCAGTCTTAATATACACTTTCGCAGTCTCACAACTAAGCACTATTATCTATCTACAAGTGAGATTCAAAAGTTGCATTCCAATTTGTAAAAAAGATTTATGAGATCTTTCCCTACAAAAGTTAAAATTATCAATTGTTACTCCATATATTTGCTATTTTTCCTTAAATAATATTTTCCTTAAATAAAACAATATTTATTGCCTAATTATTATTTTCATACCTCTGAAGAGCTTTCATTATTGACGTCCACTGTGTTTATAGGAGCTGATGATGAATCCAAATCAGAACCTTGAGAGCCAACTCTCCCAGGAGTCTGAAACACAAGCAGAAAGGGGGAAAAAAAATCAAAGTAAATATCAACAATATATTCATAAACTATTTAATAACCTAAACAGTAATCAGGGCTAGCCTTACACATAAAGGTAGATGTCCTCTCAATAATAACAAACAGCACTAGAAGCTATCCTTTATTAAAGACTGACTGGACCTAATACTGTATCAAGATCTCTATCTGCCTTCTCTCAGTTTTAGTCTTTTTAAATTAACAAAAAGTTTACTTTTGTATATAGTGCTTTATCATCTTCAACACACTTTTACAGAATATCTTATTTAATCATAAAGACATCTCTGAGAGAGACAGGTGAAATGTTATATCCATAGATGAGAAAACAAATTCAAAGCAGCTAAGGGACTTCTCAAGATTCTATTGTTAACAAAAATCAGAAAGAAGCAGAACTAAAATGCTGAAATTCTAATTCCTCTTGCATTGCTCCCCAATACATCAAGTGAACTACAATGATTTGAGGGGAGCTAAAAAGATCAACAGAGGCCACATTACCTAGTCACCCATCCATCTACTACCATGCCAACCATTACCAATCTGTTTCCAATACTTAATATTCCATCATCAAATATACAGTTTGGAGGGTTAAAGGCCTTTTTTTTTCTCTCCTGCAACATTTAACATCTAACATTATTATTCATTATACTTAGGTATGACATTAAAGGAACTGGAAATCTAGTAAAATATTGGCTAAAAGACAGATTCAGAGCACAAGAACTGACTCAATAATCCTTACGAAAAACATTTATACAAGAGAGAATAAAGGTGTAGAAGTTAAGTTACTTGCCCAAAGTCACATGGTTAATAAGTGGAGGAAAGGATTTTTAACTTCAGCAGTCTGATTCTTAATCACTAACTCATACTGCTTGACATCTCCACTGAGATATACCTCAAGCACCCAAGATTGAGAACAAATCGCTAAACATCTGTCTCAAAACATGAACACCCTGTACATCACTTACATATTCAACATAAATGCCAAAGAAGGATGAACTGATACTACTTCAAAATTCATCAGTTAAAATAAGGATAATAAAAACTGCATAGGGCTTCCCTGGTGGCGCAGTGGTTGAGAGTCCGCCTGCCGATGCAGGGGACATGGGTTCGTGCCCCGGTCCAGGAAGATCCCACATGCCGCGGAGCGGCTAGGCCAGTGAGCCATGGCCACTAAGCCTGCGCGTCCGGAGCCTGTGCTCCACAACGGGAGAGGCCACAGCAGTGAGGGGCCCGCGTACTGCAAAAAAAGAAAAAAAAAAAAAAAAAAGAAAAAAAAAAAAGAAAAACAACTGCATAGAAAAAATGAAATAACATGTGTATACTATGATTATAATTATGTATAAAAACTAATTATATAAGAAAAGAGATTCAAAGGAAATATCCCAAAATGCAAACAATAATTTCTTTAGCAACAAATAATTATGGGTTTTTTGGTCTTTAGTTTCTCAGTTTTTGTTTTTGCTACATTTTTTCAGAATTTTCGATTCATAGTTAAATTACTTTTACATTGAGAAATTTTTGATATTAAAAATAATCAGTTGTCTAAATTGGATGATCTACGTTCCTATCATATTTTCCCAAAACATAACTCTCTAAAACTTTCTAAACTTATCCAGAGTATGTCTTTATTGTGTTCACTTAACATCCACAACATTCTCATGTTTGAACTATTACATCAGCTACCCTCCTCCAAAAAAACAAAGCAAAATTCTTTCTCAAAATGATATACTTCATGAATTTATAAATAAAAGCCTGCTATCTGAATTTGATGATATACTCATGCATGTGACAAAAAAAGTAACTAAATAGTAAAAAAATTAAAGACCATTTTAATTATATACTTAATATAAACAACTGTATAAAACTAGAAATTCATTTTTGACCCGTCAACATTTCAGAGCTTCACATCATAATGGTTTTTAAAACTACTGACCCCATCCCCAAAAGCACTGGAAACAAAAGCTGTACCTCCCAAGAACTACACTTTCCCCATTTCCATATCCTAAGTTTTTCCAGAGTCCAGGTGGCTTTTCACCTGAGATTTAGCTTGCCTGAGAACAAGCAATTCACAGAAATAGCTATATAATCCTATTATCATCACCAAAAATACCCTTCCTTAAATTTGCCTGAAATAATCCTAGTAAACAGACCTAAGTAAGCCCAAGAGACATGGGGAAAAAAGAAGAAACAATAAAATCATCATGAGATGCTTTTGATATGCATATTTTACACACATTCCCTCATTCCCTCCAATTGTTGCTAAATTGTCTAAGAACTTCTTTTTTTATTATTAGGCTGTCAAAATCCCATCACTTCAATGAGAAGTGCAATTACAGTAACAATGACCCTGCGGAAACAATATAAAGCATTCTAACATTTACACTTATAAAAAGTTTTACTTTGAAAATACAATGGGATAAGAATAATTTGTGCTAAAAACTTAAAATGATGGGGGATAAATATCTTCCAAATTGTGTTTTTTAGGAAAATTATTACATAATTTAGATATCTTTTACAGTGACCAAAAGGTACAAAACACATTCACTTTGTTCATGGTTTCTTCAATAGATATTTATCCATCTCCCATGAAGTACCTAACATTCTATAAAGCTCTGCATGCCAAACGGAGGACACTGAGTATGAGGACAATGTAAGAGAAACAAGGAGCAAGCCTTCAGGTAGACTATACAACTTGGCTGGGGAAACCAAGCTAACGTGTAAAAAAAGAGATAGGAAACAATTTGAAAAAAATTAAACGCTAAAGGGGGGAGCTCTGAATGTGAGCAGAATTCTGAGAAAGAAGAGATCAATGCAAGTTGTGGTAATTGAAAAAAATCTTATTTCTTGAAGTTAAATTTAATTAAATAAAATGACAATCATTCCAAATAGATGAAAAAATGCACAAGAGCAGACAGGGCAGAAATAAGAACACTGTATTTGACTAAAAATACATATGTTTGAAATAAAGTAATATACACACAAACAGGTATTAAATAGGTTAAACGGATAATGTGGAATAGGGTAAGGGATATAAAGCATTGAAATATGCCACGGTAAAGAGAGTGTCCACAACTCCAGTCCAGATTGCACTCACAGTTAGCATAGAAACTAAGCTGCCTCAGCTCCAATCAACCATCAATAGCCGATTAAAATTTTTTAATGTTAAAATTATAGACCTATGCTCAAACACAAGGTAAGTATCTCAGTGGACAAAAAATAAAACAAACACACAGAGTATAGAGTTTGGGAACTAAAGTAGATAGAGGCAAACAAGTTCTAATGAGATAATAGAAACCAAAACACCCTACATGTGATAGGTAACAAGAAGCCAGGCCCACTGTGGGAACTCAGAAAGTTGGCCAAAGCTACTACCCCCTGCCATAAACAACAATTTTTTAAAGCCGTAAACCCAACAAGCACTGTGTCTGGGCTTGAAGCTTGATCAAAACTTTTCCAGGCAGGGATGAATGGGCATTCCAAGTAAAGCATTATTTACAAAAGTGAAAAATTATGGGAGAGTTCAAGATGGTAGCATAAAAAGATCATGAACTGACCTCCTCCTACAGACATAACAAATGTACAACCACATATGGAACAGTTCCCCCACAAAAGGGATTTGAAAACTGAACAAACAGAACCTCCACAACAAAGGGTGAAATAAAAGGACAGCAACAAGGGCTTCCCTGGTGGCACAGTGGTTGAGAGTACACCTGCCGATGCAGGGGACACGGGTTCGTGCCCAGGTCCGGGAAGATCTCACATGCCGTGGAGCAGCTAGGCCCATGAGCCATGGGACACGGGTTCGTGCCCAGGTCCGGGAAGATCTCACATGCCGTGGAGCGGCTAGGCCCATGAGCCATGGCCACTGAGCCTACGCGTCCGGAGCCTGTGCTCCACAATGGGAGAGGCCACACAGTGAGAGGCCCGCATACTGCAAAAAAAAAAAAAAAAAAGGACAGCAACGAGATGCGTAGGATAGGCGAAGATATGAAAACCACACCTCAGCTTCAGCAATCCACAATTGGGAGGGACCACAAAGGCATGGATCCATTCCCTGAGGAACGAGGGATTTGAGCACCTCAGGCACCCCAACCCCTAGATCCTGCACAAGAAAGATGAGCCTCCAAAACACCTGGTTTTGCAAACCAATGGGAAATATGTCCAGGAAAGCTACAGGGAATAGAAAACCTGCTCTTAAAGGACTTGCACACAGATTGACTTGACCTGAAAACCAGTGCAAAAACACCAAATTGAAAAGTGCATAAGACCATAGGTGAAGGGGACTCACCTAATAATCTTGAAGCATCTGCTAGAGAGGCAGGAACCAGTTGGAATGCTCCCCATGGGCTGAGTCACTAGCAGGAGCCATTTATGTGATCTCAGGCTACCTTGCTAATACTGGTGCTGGAAGGCACCACTTTGGAATTCTCCACCCAACCTATTAGCACCAGTGGGCACATCCCCCCAGGGGTGAGAGAGCACTACCAACCCCCCCACCTCAGGTGGGCCTCATAGCTGCCCAAGCAACAGCCCCACCCACCAGCACCCCACGGCAGCTGTGGCCCCACAAACTGCATGTAGCCCACATAGGAGACACCCCTTGAGCACCTGGCTCTGGTGGCTAGGTAGGATTGTGCTTCTGAGCCCCATAGGACATCTCCTAAATAAAGCCACTCCTTCAAGAATAAGAGAGATAGCTGATATACCTAATACATAGAAACAAACACAAAGAATTAGGCAACATGAGGAGACAAAGGAAGATATTCCAATCAAAAGAGTAAGTCAGAACCTCAAAAAAAGAACTAAACCAAACAGAGATAAGCAATCTACCTGATAAAAAGTTCAAAGTAATGGTCATAAAGACACTAACCAAACTCAGATGAAGAAAAAATTAGCACAGTGAGAACTTCAACAGAGATAGAAAATATATGAAAGTACCAAACTGAAGTTATAACTGAACTGAAAAATATGCTAGAGGGGTTCAACAGCAAACTGGGTGAAGTAGAACAAATCAGTCAGCAGGAAGATAAAACAATGGAACTCACCCAGACAGAGCAGGAAAATGAAGTAAGTATTTTAAAAAGTGAAGACAGGGACTTCCCTGGTGGTCAGAATCCACCTTCCAAGGCAGGGGACGCGGGTTCAATCCCTGGTCGAGGAACTAAGATCCCACATGCCACAGGGCAACTAGCCCGTGTGCCGCAACCACTGAGCCTGCGTACTCTGGAGCCCATGCACAGCAACTACGGAGCCCACACACCACAACTAGAGAGAAGCCGGAGCACCACAACAAAAGATCCCGCATGCCACAACTAAGACCCAACGCAGCCAAATAAATAAATATCTTTTTAAAATAATAAATAAAATACAGATAAAAAATGAAGACACCTTAAGGGAACTTTGGGGCAACATCAAGCAGAATAACATTTGCATTATAGGGGTGCCAGAAAGAAAAGCGTGTAAGGGACAGAAAACCTACTTGAAGAAATAGTTGCTGAAAACATCCTTAATCAGGTGAAGGACACAGACATCCAGGTCCAGGAAGCACAGAGAGTTCCAAATAAGATGAACCCAAAGAGACACACACCAAGACACACTATAATTAAAACAGTAAAAATAAATGATTAAGAGAGAATCCTAAAAGCAAGAAGAGAAAAACAAATTGTTACATACAAGGAAAACCCTATAACTCTACAAGCAGATTTTTCAGCAGAGCCTTTACAGGCCAGAAGGGAGTGGCAGATCATATTCAAAGTGCTGAAAGAAAAAACTTCCAACCAAGAATTCTATACATAGCAAAGTTATCCAGAATTGACGAAGAGATCAAGAGTTTCCCAGATGAGCAAAAGCTAAAGGTATTCATCACAACTAAACTGGCCCAACAAGAAATATTAATGGGACTTCTTTAAGCTGAAAAGATATGGCACTAATTAATAATAAGAAAACGTATGAAAGTAAAAATCTCACTGTTAAAGGTAACTGTATGATAAAGGCAGAGGATCAATCACTTATAAAGTAAGCACAAAGGTTAAGAGACAAAAGTACTAAAAATAACTAAAATTACAATAATTAGTTACAGGATGCATAAAATAAAAAGAAGTAAAATGTGTCATCAAAAGTAGGAAACATGGGGAGGGAGTAAAAAGATAAAGCTTTGGAATGATTTCTAATTTAAGTTGCTAGCAACTTAAAACAGGCTACTACTTACATAAAATGTTATAAGTGAACCTCACAGTAACCACAAGGAAAAAACTTAGAGTAAGTACACAAAAGAAAGTGAGAAAATCTAAACATAACACTAAAAGAAACCACACCAAAACACAAAGGAAAAGAGAGAAGAGAACTACAAAAACAGCCAGGAAACAATTAACAAAATGGCAATAAGCACATACTTATCAATAATTACCTTAAATGTAAATGGACTAAATTCAATACAGTCTTACATCAAGAAACAAGAAATCCCCAATAAACAATCTAACCTTACACCTAAAGGAACTAGAAAAAGAAGAACAAATGCCAAAATTGGTAGATGGAAGGAAATAATAAAGATCAGAGCAGAAACAGAGACTAAAAAGAAAAAACAAAAACAGATCAATGAAACTAAAAGATAAATAAAATTGACGAACATTTAGCTAGACTCACCAGGAAAAAAAAAAGAGGACTCAAATAAATAAAATCAGAGATGAAAGAGGAGATGTTATAACTAACACCACAGAAATACAAAAGATCTCTCATGATCTATGAATATATGCCAACAAATTGGACAACCTAAAAAAAAATGAAAAATTTTTTTAAAACATACAATCTTCCAAGACTGAATCATGAAGAAACAGAAAAATCTGAATAGACCAATTACTAGTAAGGAGACTGAAACAGTAATCAAAAATCTCCCAACAAATCAAAGCCCAGAGCAGACAGATTTACTGGAGAATTCTACAAAGCATTCAAAGATTTAATACCTATCCTTCTCAAATTCTTCAAAAAACTGAAAAGAAGGTATCAGCGTTAACCTGATACCAAAAGCAGACAAGGAGACCACAAAAAAAGAAAATTACAAGCCAATATCCTTGATGAACACAGATGCAAAAATCCTCAACAAAATGTTAGCAAATTGAATCCAACAATGCATTAAAAGAAGCATATACCATGATCAAGTGGAATTTATTCCAGGGATGAAAGGATGGTTCAACATCCACAAATCAATCAACATGATACATCACATTAACAAAATGAAGGATAAAAATTTTATGGTCATCTCAATAGATGCAGAAAAAGCATTTGACAAAATTCAACATCAATTTATGATAAAAATTATCAACAAAGTGGGTAGAGAGGAAATATACCTTAACATAATAAAGGCCATATATGACAAATCCACAGCTAGTATCACACTAAACAATGAAACACTGAAAGCTTTTCCTCTAAGATCAGGAAACAAGACAAGGATGCCCACTACTGTCACTTATATTCAACATAGCATTGGAAATCCTAGCCAAGGCAATTAAAAAAAAAAAAAGGAAATAACAGGTTTCCAAATCAGAAAGTAAAACTGTCACTATTTGCAGATGACATGATACATATAGAAAACCCTAAGGACTACACACACACACACACACACACACACAATGTCAGTACTAATAATATAATAAATGAATTTAGTGAAGTCACAGGGTACCAAATCAACATACAGAAGTCTGTGGCATTTCCACACCAACAACAAACTATCACAAAGAGAAGTTAAGGGACTTCCCTGGCAGTCCAGTGGTTAGGACTCCACACTTCCACTGCAGGGGGCACGGGTTTGATCCCTCGTTGGAGAACTAAGATCCCCGCGTGCCATGGCATGGCCGAAAAAGAAAAAGAACGAGAAATTAAGAAAACAATCCCATGTATGGCTGCATCAAAGAGAGTAAAATACCCAAGAATAAATTCAACCAAGGAGGTGAAAGACCTGTTAGAGTGAAAACTGTAAGACACTGATGAATGAAGTTGAAGACCAACCAAATGGTAAGATATTCTGTGTTCATGGATTGGAGGAATTAAGATTGTTAAAATGTCCATACTACCCACAGCAATCTACAGATTCAGTGCAATCCCTATCAAAATTCCAACAGCATATTTCACAGAACTAGAACAAATAATTCTAAAATGTGTATGGAACCACAGAAAAATCCCAAATAGTCAAAATAATCTTAAGAAAGAAGAAAAAAGCTTGGAGGTATCACACTCCCTGATTTCAAACTATACTATAAAGTTACAGTAATAAGACAGTATGGTACTGACACAAAAACAGACACACAGATCAATGAAACAGAACTGAGAGTCCAAAAATGTAAACCTACACATATATGACAATTAATTTATGACAAAGGAGCAAAGAACATACCATGGAGAAAAGATAGTCTATTCAATAATGGTGCTGGGGAAAACGGACAGCCACACGCAAAAGAATGAAACAAGTAACTCAAAATGGATTAAAGACTTGAATGTAAGACCTGCAACCATGAAATTTCTAGAAGAAAACTTCACTGATATCAGTCTTTTTTTTGGTCATTTAAGCAGTGAGTTTTATTTTGTTTTTGTTTTTTATGAATTATTTATTTTTTAATTGAGATTTTTTACAATTTTTGAGATATATTTGACATATAACATTATATTAGTTTCAGGTATACAACATAATGATTCAGTATTTGTATATGTTGCAAAATGATCTCCACAGTAAGTCTGGTTAACATTCATTGATATCAGTCTTAGCAATGTTTCTGTGGCTCTGACTCCAAAGAAGCAAAAGAAAAGCAAAAATAAACAAATGGGAGTATATCAAACTAAAAAGCTTCTATACAGCAAAGGAAACCATCATCAAAACAAAAAGGCAACCTACTGTATGGGAGAAGACATTTGCAAATCATATATCGGATAAGGGGTTAATATCTGAAATCTACAAAAAACTCATACAACTCAACAACAAAAAAACCACCAAATCAAAAAATGAGCAGAGGACCTGAACAGACATTTTTCCAAAGAAGACACACAGACAGCCAACAGGCACATGAATGGATGTTCACGATCACTAATTATTAGGGAAATGGAAATCAAAACCACAATGAGATATCACCTCACACTTGTCAGAAAAGACAAGAAATAAATGTTTGAGAGGGTGTGGAGAAAAAGGGACCCTGAACTAGTGGTGGGACTATAAATTGGTGCAGCCACTATGAAAAACAGTATGGAGGCTCCTCAAAAAATTAAGACTAGAACTACCATATGACCCAGCTGTTTCACTTCTGCCTATTTATCTGAAAAACACAAAACCACTCATTCAAAAAGATACATGCACCCCTATACATTACAGCATTATTTACAACAGCCAAGGTATGAAAAAAAAACCGAAGTGTCCATTAAGGATGAATGGATAAAAAAGACATGACACACACACACACACACACACACACACACACACACACACACACACTGGACTACTCCTCAGCCATAAAAAAAAGAATGAAATTCTGCCATTTGTGACCACATGGATGGACCTTGAAGGTATTATGCTAAATGAAATAAGTCAGACAGAGAAAGACAAATACCATATGATTTTGCTCATACACTGAATCTAAAAAAACAAAAAACAAAACAAATGAACAAATAAAATAAAATAAACTCATAGATACAGAGAACAGATTAGTTGTTACCAGAAGGAAAGGGGGTTGGGAAGTGGGCAAAATGGGTAAAGGGGGTCAACTGTATGGTGATGGGCAGCAACTAGACTTGTGGTGGTGATCACTTTGTGGTGTACACAGATGTCAAATCATAATGCTATACACCTGAAACATATAATTCTTAAAAATTTTAAGTGAAAAATTACAAGCATACTATGTTCAAAACAAAGAACAGGTTAACTAAATTGTGACATACCCAACTCAACAAAACTGACAATTAAAAATGACAAGGGTGGGGGACTTCCCTGTAGGTCCAGTGGTTAAGACTCCACACTTCCACTGCAGGGGGCATAGGTTCAATCCCTGGTCAAAGAACTAGGGTCCCGCATGCCACACGGCACAGCCAAAAAATTGTTTTTAATTGTTTTTAAAAGTGACAAGGCTGAAGATTGTGCAAAGAAATTATAACACATGTGATATAACATTGAATTTGTAAGACAGGCAAAATACAAAGTTTGGATATATTATGATTTCAGTTATGTAAAGATATAAACACAGAGATTGAAAGGTCACAGATGACTGATGTGTTTTATGTCAGGGCTATTTTTGTTATTACTACTTTTCCTCTATGTTGCTGAAAGAATAAGATTTGCGCTGATGATTTAGTTAACCACCTACCCATCTCCTCTCAAAAATTTTTATTAGTGTGGTCATATTTTTTTTTTTAATTTTCAGATTTTTTTTTAATTAAAAAATATTTGGGCTAGCAAAAGATCCAAATGATTAGAGTTATCATACACCTATCATTAATGCTTAGTGGTGTCAGCCAAACATCAAAATTTGAAAACATGGGGGAAAAAGGTTATATGGTATTCAAAGTATTTATTTCAACCAAATAAGAATAGATGCCTGAAATATATTTAGCTACCTTAGGTTGTTGATAATATAAAAATACATTCCTACTACCAACAACTGTAAGATCAACATAAAGCAGCACTAATCTCTCCAAAAACTACTTTCAAAAATCACATACAAGTTTTTGAAGAAAGAACAGCACTTAACTGGGAAAAAAAAAAAGTTTCTGTTTACTGTATGCAATAGCTTGAAAGGTAGTATCACTATCAAAGAAGTTTTAACAACATGAAGTTTCTTTAAAATGCATTTTGTCTATTTCAGACTAGTTGTTTATTGAATACAACTTTAAAAATCTACTTGTGAGAATCATAACTACACTGCTGTAATCCAAAGCAACCAATAGCTATGTCTTCCAATTATGACTGAAAATCTAATAGCAAAGAAAAACAATGAAAACAAACATCTAGTAGCATATAAAAAACACCTATTTTATAGATGAATAACAAAAGTTTTTCTAATATCTGGTGATATACTGACTCAGAGCTTCCAAACTCAACATACTCTCCCTACATATAACTCTCCCCCTACATATGACTTCACTACAGAGAAGATCAAGCAGGAGGAGAGCAATAATTTCATTGAGAACATAACTCAGTTTTACAACCTAATTGCTACTAAAATAAAGAACCTCATCTCTAAACCGTACCTATCTTCAAAGCACTAAAACCAACTAAAAGGATAACTAGTCTTTGCACACAGAAGAGATGTAGTAAATGCTTAATAAGCAAATGCACAACCCATACCACTCTAGCTGAAACTAGACTGGCAACAAGGCAAACCAGCAGAAGCTGAGTTAGTAACACATTAATTGCCGGAAAAAGGTGAGTTGACTAGAAATAAAATATTGCTTTTACGAAAATCTTTGAAAACAATTGTTGTAAGATACTAAACACACCTTATACTTAGCAAAATTATTTCTGAAACTGGAAAGGATACAAGTATTAGAAATTAAATGACATACAACCTCAAAACCTTGGAGACTTATAAGACATCGACAAGGATTTCTTATAAAATGTAACTTTCAGCATTGATTTTGTCACTCTGTTTCACCCTCCTCCCACCATAAAGACCAATTAGGAAAATTTTCACAAATTCAAGAACTTTGAAAAGCCGTCTATTATATTCAGACCTTAAGAAGGGTGCTTTTGGGACTTCCCTGGTGGCACAGTGGTTAAGAATCTGCCTGCCAATGCAGGGGACACGGGTTTGAGCCCTGGTCTGGGAAGACTCCACACGCCCTGGAGCAACTCAGCCCGCGTGCCACAACTACTGAGCCCACATGCCACAAATACTGAAGCCGACGCGCCTAGAGCCCGCACTCCACAACAAGAGAAGCCACCGCGATGAGAAGCCCACACACCACAACCAACAGTAGGCTCCGCTCGCCGCAACTAGAGAAAGCCCGTGCACAGCAATGAAGACCCAATGCAGCCAAAAATAAAAAATAAATCTATCAAAAAAAAAAAAAAATAGAAGGGTGCTTTAAATACATTACCTGATCCTTGTACTATAAATGAATAATCAAAGATTTCTTAAGGCCCTCACTACCTCTTTCTTACTATTAAGAACTAAGAACTTTGCACATACAGATGAACTGAAAAGGTATATTTGCAAATGACAATTTTCTTATTTCATGGAAAGCATTCCAGGGCTTCCCAGGGAATTTTCACATTCAACCTCTTAGCTTACCATACACTGTTAGGTGATCTCACTTATTCCCTTAACTTTACTTATCCCCCAATGCAGACAAAAATAATATTCTAAATCTAATCCAGATCTCTGCTGAACTTCAAATTCATATTTTCCTTTCCTGCTAAATATCTCTACCAGAGTGCCGTGAAAGCACACTAAAGTCATTTTATTCAAAACTAAATTCATTATCTGTTCTCATAAACCTTTTATCCATCTGCATTCTCTACCCGAACTTACAGAAACATCACATACCCATCTTGCTTAAATCCAAAGCATTACCCTTAACTCCCCTTTCTCAACCTTCACATCCAATCACCAAGTTAATTGAATCACCTACATAAATTTTGAATCTATCCTTTCTTCATCTCCTTTGCCATTAACTCAGTTCAAGACTTCATCATCTCTTACCTGGATTACAAAAGAGAGACTTAATTTAGCACCCTATATCTCTATACCACATTTCCAGTTGCTTTCTAATTGATTTCCCAAAGCACCTCAAATGAATCATTTCCAAAATCAAACCACTTATCTCAACCCTTTACCACCCCGGGGAAAAAGTTTTCTTTTCCTCCTATGTTCACTAGCTTAGTTAATAATAATCCTCATTTATTTAAAACCTCAGCTAAAGTCTAACTGAACTCGAATTGATATCTGTACACCAATGTTCATCGCAGCATTCACAATAGCTAAAGGGTGGAAACAACCCAAATGTCCACCAATGGATGTATGGATAAACAAAATGTGGTATATGCATATAGTAGAATATTATTCAGCCTTTCAAAGGAAGGCAATTCTAATACATGCTACAACAAGGATGAACCCAGGAAGCATTAGTCTAAGTGAAATAAGCCAGACACAGAAGGACCAATATGTATGACTCCACTAATACGAGTACCTAGAATAATCAAATTCATAGAGACAGAAAGTAAAACAGTGGTTGCCAAAGGCTGGGGTACGGGGAATAAGGAGTTGTTTAATGGTACAGAATTTCAGTTTGGGAATGATAAAAACATTCTGGAAATAGATAGTTGTAATGGTTGCACAACAATATGAATGTACTTAATGCCACTAAACTGTATACTTTAAAATGATAAAAATGCTAAATTTCATGTTACAATTTTTTAATTTTTTTAAAATTTTAAACCTAACTGAATCTCAAGTTAATGCTATAGCCACACAGAGAAGATAATTATTTCAAGTGTCTTAAGAACGCAATGTTTTGACTTTATAGCCTTAGCGAGCTATAGTATAAGGATAAAAAGAACTGCTAAAAAAAAATTAGTAAAACTGATTCAGTAAGCTTATTTAACAGTAATATTAGTATTGTTATTTTAAAGTTATGTTATATATATTTTTAGGAAAAAATAATTATGTTAACGTTAAGAGCCAAGATGTTCAGTATAAAATTTCAAAATATAAACTCAAAGAAGGAAAAAATACTTTAATTTGAACTCATGTTGCTTTGCTTTTTAAATCTGTCCATATGTACATGTGTGTGTGTGTATATATATATATATATATATATATATATATATATATCCTAGTTCTTATCTTAAATGCTTAAAAGCAATGACAACACAGAAGCAATGAGAACCCTAAGTGCCCAGACAGTAGTATTTAAATAACATTCCCCATTAAAAGGAACCAGGACTCTTTGGAGAAATGGATGATTCCAGCCTGGAGGAGAAATTTTACTAGATGAACCTGGCACATGTTGTGCCACAAAGCAAGGAAGTTAATCAAACACTAACAGGGTCCTGTCAAAATGACAAAAGTCACCTTGAAGGCACTTCTACTAGGTAAAGCTGGGACAATTTGCATACCAAAAAATCACACTGACTTCAATTGACTGAAACCCACTAAATATATATATATAAATCCTTGAGTTCATGAAATATATTTAAAAATCCATGAGTGCTTCTTCCTCTTCTGGGGATGGTATCTAGAGGCATTCAGGATGGTCCAGTGTTTGAGACACCATCGTAGGCTATCCTACAATACAGCCTCTAACAAAACCAGGCTGTCCCAAACCCCTGGTGTTTACCTTTATACCAAGAAGGTTGGGAAAGCACCAAAATCCACATGTGGCATGTGCCCAGGCCAACTTTGAAGAGTTTGTGTTGTGAGACCTAAAGCTCTTACAAGGTTGTCTAAAATGAAAAAACATATCAGCCAGGCCTACGGTGGTTCCATGTGTGTTTTAAATGTGTCCGTGACAGGAACAAGCACGCTTTCCTTACTGAGGAACATAAAATCGTTGTGAAAGTGTTGAAAGCACAAGCACAGAGTCAGAAAGCTAAATAAAAAAATGAAGTTTTTCTGAGTAATTAAAAAATCAAAAGGCAAAAAAAAAAAATCCATGAGTTCTCTTTCCTCAAGGAAAGAGAAAGTCAAAAGACAAATAAGCAAGCCTCATTGATCACTACTAGAGTAGTGTATCGATTCTTATTCTGAAAATTCATAATTAAAGAAAAAGAATTAAGCATTTATCCTGACTATCCAGTATACGCTGAAATTCATGGCAACCAAATCGCCCTGGTTTAAACTGAAAAGTTCTTTACAGAAAAATGTCAGTTAATATATGTAGAAGAAATTAAAAATCTGGAAAATCAACAGTCTGCAACTGTTGATGGAATCAGTCTTTCTAACTTAAGTGACATCAATAAAACCTGTCCTTAAACAAGAAATCTTTCTCTCCTTTAAACTGTTATATCTCTTATTTATACTCCTCTTGTAACACTTACCAATACAAGGAAGAAGAAAGTGGTGGTAGATTGTTACAGTAATGACTCTCAATGAATCACACCTATGTTTTAATGCCCTTGCAATTCTCCTGTGTAATCCTCTCCCACATGGGCTCTGGCCATGAGACTTACCTTGGCTGATGGTAGAGTAGCAAATAACATACAAGTAGAGTGCACAATGGGATTTGCTCCCTCATTGCTGGAAACTCTTCTGTCACCACACAAGCCCAGGCTAACCTTGGACACATGTGACCCAAGGAATATTATCAGCAATCTGAGAGAGGCTGTTAGACTATCACCCCAAACAAACCAACAGATAACTCCAGCTGTATTAGTAACTCCAAGAGAGGCTAGCAGAAGAACACAAACTGCTGATCTAGAGAATCTAGAGCAAATAAAATGATGGTGGTTTTAAGCCAAAGCCAAAGTTTGGGGATGATTTATTATGCAGCAATAGACACAATTAGATACAGTAGATATAATGTCATATCTTCTCCACAAGAGAGAAAAGGAACCTTTCTGAGGATGGGAGCCTTATAAAGAATGAGGTATTCATCAAATTTCCTAGTAAGGACACAATAAAAATACACCCTGAGTTTAACTAACACACAGTACTTCTCATTACATTAAAAAGAATTAATGTAACTACTCCAAGATTTACATCATTCTATTTTCCATAGTTTCTTTTTTAACCTTCTAAGTTAAACAAGAGACTAGAAGACTAAACTGCCAATCTGGTTTTCAGGGTATTTGAGTAAAATCAAAAAATTTTTTTTCTTTGACAATACTCATTGGTGGAAAGAGTATTGCAAAACCAACACTCTCAAACATTGTTTGTGGGAATGTAACTAAATACAAAAAATGTGCATACTCTCTGACTCACTGCTAGGAAATTACCCAGTGGACAAATTCATTAAAGGACCACCTATATATGTATACAAGCACGCTCACTGCAGTGTCATTTATTAGCAAAACTGGAAACAAACTAAATGTCCTTCAATAGAGAAATGATTAAATTTTAATAATTCATATAATAAAATATGATGTAGTTATTAAAAATAAATAAATAATAAGCAGTTCTGAAAGTGCTGATACTGAAAGCTCTCCAAACTATATTAAGTGAAAAAAATCAAATTCATATAAAGAGTATGATCATACTGTATAATGTTAATGGATATATGCATTAAAACTTTGTGGAAAAATACACAAGAAACTATTAGCAATGATTACTGGGAAGGACCTTCTACTTTTCACTTTATATATTCTACACTCCTAATCCTTAACTCCTGTCAGCCAGCCTCAAACTTCATATAAAATTTGTCTCTTAAGTCCTTTCCTGCTTGCTCTCAATCTTCAACCTTGAAAATGGTCACTAATACTCTTTGTTCTAATCTCCATTATAAATCTAACAACTTTAAACTTGTTTACAACTCAGTTTTGGTAATTATTTTTTTGTGTGTGTCCTCTGAGTTCCTTCTCATTTCTCCACCTTCTTTTTTTTTTTTTTTTTTTTTGCGGTACGCGGGCCTCTCACTGTTGTGGCCTCTTCCATTGCGGAGCACAGGCTCCGGACGCACAGGCTCAGCAGCCATGGCTCACGGGCCCAGCCGCTCTGCAGCATGTGGGATCTTCCCGGACCGGGGCACGAACCCATGTCCCCTGCATCGGCAGGCGGACTCTCAACCACTGCGCCACCAGGGAAGCCCTCCACCTTATTCTTAAAACTGAATATATCCCGATCTATATCAAATCCTGATATAGAAGGCTTACTCAGACTGTTGCAATATGACCTTGACCCACCATGTAACTCCACAGATGCTTTTCTATCCATCATAAAACCATGTACAATAGTAAGCTTCTTTACAAATATACTGCATTTAACCCTAATTCATTTACATCAGCTTTCAACTGAAAATAATTCCTATTTTTTTAAATGTGAGCAGTTCCGCCTAACCTAGAGCCATCTACGATTTTAATAAGCATCAAATAGTCACCTCTGTTGTTAAATTATTAATGGTGAATTGAGTGCAATTCCTATTCGTCTTTCTAAGGTGTCTCTAAGAGGCTATATTCCCCACCGTTGCACCTGATTCCAGCCTACTCCAAAATTTCTCAAGTGCCAGCACACAACATACTTCCGCATCCTAAGTCTTCCCTGCCTAACCTAGTGACACAGACTACAATACATACAGTACAGTATGCCAGAGAAGGGGGGTGAGAAGCATATACTTATCTAAATGCAATTGGCTCTTGTTTTCAGCAGGGCCTGTCAAGCGTCCCAAAAACAAAAGTACATCTAAATCTAGGAATACTGATTCAGAAAACAGTAGTTGGAGTCACACAGACCTGCATTCAACTTCCAGTTTACCCACTTAGAAGCTTTGTAAAAGTACTTAACCTCTGTAAGCCCCAAATTCCCATCTGTAAAGTAGAACTAACGTCAGCCTCACAGAACTGTTGGGAGGATTAAATGATATAGTAGGCATACAATGTTTAAATCGGCGCCTGGCATTTGTTAGATATACTATAAGTAGTAGATACTTACATTATTACTAAGTGCACCACTCCTAAAAAAAGGACCTAGAATCAAAATTTAAAAGCTGGAAAACGTCTCAGAAATCGTGTTCCAACTGTAACACTTCATAGATGAGAAAACGAAGCCCTAGAAAGTACAAGTGGCTTACCTGACATCATGCTATCTAACGATAGAGTTGCAATTAAAACTTAGGTTTCCCAAGTCCTAATTCAATATCCTCTCTACTGTCTCAAATATTTCTTGGCCATCTCTCTGATACCCATCAAGACACTTAATTTCTCTAATCTCAACTTCTTCAATGACAAACTACAGGGACAGGACAAGATCATGGGTATTTCTAGCTCCAAAATTCTCATTCCATGATTCATGTGGGCCCTAAACTGGCTAACTTAAAAGCATGCTCATAGAAACAAAGTTAAATATATTTCCAATCTTTATATATGCTTAGCTTTCTTATGCATACTTTCAAAACTCTAAAATTTAGTTAGTGGTTATTAATAGGTACATGAAAGCAGTCAAGTCAGAAAAAAAAAAAGCAGCCTAGTCAATAAGAGAGTGAGACAATCAAAACTAATTATAGATAAGTTACTAGCAAGTAAATTGGGTTTACAGACATCATACAATTAACTCAATATTAAGTGAAAGAATAAAAGATTTTAATATCTAACACTTTTTAAATATCTAACATGTAATTAAATATCTAACATAAAATTAATTCACATATTTTAAGCAAGTTTAGACTATTAGGTGTCTTGATTCAATAAATATGGAGAGACAGACACAAAAATATATCAAAATAAGAATTCAGAACCTGGGGGAGAATGGATACGTGTATATGAAAGGCTGACTCACTTTGCTGTGCACCTGAAACTATCACAACATTGTTAATCGGCTATACTCCAATATAAAATTAAAAGTTTTAAAAAAAAAAAAAAGGTGCTTGCCCATCTCTCATGACTGACTGACCTATGTTCAACTGCTGTTCACATGCAACCCTTCTCCACTTTGGCCTGCAAAGTTCTCATCTGAATATTTGCTACTACCTCCAAGATCTGCACCTGCAGCAGCTCCACCAGGGCCCACACCCTAGGCTTCAAGGCTCAACACAGCCCTCCTACCTCTCTCAGAGCGGGGCGGTGGGGGGGGTGTGTGTGTGTGTGTGTGTGTGTGGAAACGACGACTACACCCCACCCCGAGGGAGGATGGCCCACACTCCCTCACAGGCCACTTTTCTTTTTTTTTTTTTTTTTTTTTTTTTTAGCGGTACGCCGGGCCTCTCTCACTGCTGTGGCCTCTCCCGGTGCGGAGCACAGGCTCCGGACGCGCAGGCT
>NC_041219.1:26944337-26958257 GCF_002837175.3 Physeter macrocephalus
GCCCAGCGGCCATGGCTCACGGGCCTAGCCGCTCTGCGGCATGTGGGATCCTCCCGGACCGGGGCACGAACCCGTGTCCCCTGCATCGGCAAGAGGACTCTCAACCACTGCGCCACCAGGGAAGCACCACTTTTCATTTTTTAAGTCTTAAAATCACTTGAGAGAACTGGGAAAGGTGCTAATAATAAAATTTCCTAAACAGAGAATCTGTGGGCCATACTCAAAATCCCAAAATGCGCTTGAAGACCTACTATTTAAAAACTCCAGAATCTAACAAAAATCCTAATCTACTGGCTATGGATTCCTGTTATAAAAAATATGTAGAATGTCAGTTTCAAAGAAGTGGAACACAATATTCATAAAATTAAAATCCATCCTGAATATTATCATCTTTTACGATGCAAAAATCCCTGAGAAAGACTATCCAAATAGCAGATGACTCGTAATTCAGGTTCCCAAGGAAACAGAGTCTGCAGAGACTGATATCTGCAAGCAGGTTTACTGGGGAGTGCTCTCAAGAACACCTGTGTAGGCACAGAGGCAGAATGACTGGGCCAAGGGAGAAGCTGAACAGTTGATCAATAACAGTTGCAAGAGCAGCCTCAGCTAAGCCTACTAAGAGTCCTGAAGCTAGAATGACCCTTACCCTTCATGTTAGTCTCTAATCAAGGCAAGAGGATGATTCTTTAAATCCCCCACCATTAACCAGGAATGAAATGCAGGCGGCTTCCAGGAAGGGAACATAAACTTGGGTGAGGCAGCCATGATCCCAAGCAACTAAGAGAATGTGTCTCTATCTGAAGGGGAATCTATGGCCCACACCAAAGCATCCACTACAATGAACGTACCTTACTTGCATTTGAGACACGCATAAAGGACTATACACTGGGGAAAGGGAGTGGGGGAGGGAACTCAACAGAAAAGGAGACCTACTCTCTTCTGGAGCCTACTATGTGGCAGGTACTGTGCTAGTCATGTTACATGAGCTATGGGATTTTATCACTGAACCCTTGCTTCCTGAAGACAATGTTTTTTCTCAGCAAAGAGGCTAGGAAACAGGGTAAAAGGTATCAGGATTTGTTATGTAACACTTAAAATGCTACTTTGGGGTTGCAAATGGTCTGCAGACTCAAAATCCTGGTACTTCCGTGATTTTCAACTAATACTTTTACCCTGAAAAGCACTTTAAAAATCACCTAGGTGGTGCCCTCATTGAACAGATAAGGAAAGTGAAGCCAAGAGAAGCTCATGATTTGCCTAAGATCACACTGATAGCAGAATTTAGAACGTGAACTCAAGTCTTTTGATTCCAAATTCAGTGATTTCTCTACTTGATGTGGTATCTTTACATTCAAAAACTTAACAAAATCAAAATAACCCAGAGGAATGAATCTTATTGTAAAGCTCAGAATATCAACTTCTCCTAGATCATTTGTACTTTCAAAATCAGGCACATAAGAAACTTGAGTTTTATAGTAGTTAAAGAAATGTCAATTGGTAGTGTGCTAAATGAAATATTATATCTTTCTATTAATAATAATAATAGCTAACTTACAACCTCTGTGACAGGCACATCAAGATCTTTATTCACATTATATCATTTAATCATCACAACAATCCTTTGGATAAAGTCAAAGGAATTGTTCCCATTTAACCAAGGGGGAAAAAATAAGGTTAAAGAAACTAAGTAAGTTGCTAGCTAAGATTACAAATGTAATAATGCACAGAGCTGGAGATTCCACCTGACTTAAACAAAATGCTCTCAAAGTTAAACCATCCACTATGCTACAAGCCCTATGCTTCTTCTCAATTTTCCTTTTCTGAACTTTTCAGATTTCCATGATGTACATGATTTATTTTTATAACCAGAAATATATTCTTTTATTATTTCTAAATATTCTATTTTAAAACTAAATCATTGATTTAAATATTTGGAAGTTGCAAACAGATATAACAAGGTTTTATCAGAAAAATTAATGTCTTATAGAACAAAATAAACCCATACTTCCTTATCAGAGGTCCAACTCAATACGATTACCTCTTAATCAATCCCCCACAACAGAGTGTGTTTTGGCATAGCACTACACAGTCAGGAATTCTTTTTTTTTTTTTTGCGGTATGCGGGCCTCTCACCGCTGTGGCCTCTCATGTTGCGGAGCACAGGCTCTGGACACGCAGGCTCAGCGGCCGTGGCTCACGGGCCCAGCCGCTCCGCGGCATGTGGGATCTTCCCGGACCAGGGCACGAACCCGCGTCCCCTGCATCGGCAGGCGGACTCCCAACCACTGCGTCACCAGGGAAGCCCAGGAATTCTTAAAACACTTTCCAAATATTATTTAGCTAATAAAGTCCCAATAAAGTATCACTGAGACGCTAGAAAAACTTTTATATTAGCATACTTATGTAAAACTTAACCACAGTCTAATATTAAACTTTGAAACGAGGGAAAGGATGTGGTTTTTATTAAATTCCGTCTGCTTCTATGACTCATGCAATACTTAAACAGATGTCTATGCAACTAAGTTATTCATGTGCAATATGTCAATCAATCACAGTGTAAGCAATGGCCATGGATCTATCCCAAAGTAAGTTATCCTACCGCAGCCCATATTGAGAACATAGTCTAAGACAGCCAGGGTATATGACCCCATGACTACTGCCAATCGACCAAATGTGATCACCTGGACCCAAAAGCAGCCATTCATTCACAAGCTAGCTAGCAACCAATAAAATGGTTCAGTGGCAATACAGACACACAAACAAACAAACCCCAGTGTGAATAATGAACTACTGCTGAGCTCCATGCTTAGGCCTTTAAACAGCAAACTATGAAGAGAAATGACTAATTAGTCACACAGAGACTTCCCTGGTGGTCCAGTGGTTAAGACTCCACGTTCCCAATGCAGGGGCCCAGGTTTGATCCCTGGTCAGGGAACGAGATCCCACGTGCAGCAACAAAGAGCCCGAATGCCACAACTAAAAAAAGATCCCACATGCCACAACGAAGATCCCACGAGCCGCAACAAAGATCTTGCACGCAGCAACGAAGATCTCACGTGCTGCAACTAAGACCCAGCGCAGCCAAATAAATAAATAAATATTTTTTTTAAAAAATTAGCCACACAAACTGGCACTAAACAGATACACATCAAAGTCATGAGGTAAATAAGAGTACAGGAGGGATTTAAGTAAATCAAAGTTATAACCCAGCCAAAGTTTCAAAAGACCACTGACTCTTGAGAATGCAGAAGCTATGAAGGAAAAAACTAGAATAAAGGGTAAGAAAATTAGCTGGCACCAAATGAACCTAAACAGAACTATAATCACTATTTCAGAGCCACAGTAAAGCTTATTTCTAGAATGATCTGTAAAAGATGTATTTCATGGTATCACAATTCCTAAAAGGGGGACTCCTAAGAATCAAATGACCTCACTCCACTCCCAACCTCAGCTGACTAAACCAGTAGCAGACACCTGACCCAGAGGAAGAAACTCCATCACTGGCCCGCCAGAGACCTACGCATGACCCAACAAGAAAAGATGAGGAGGACATTTTTGATTCTTCTCTTGGGGTTTGGAAATTGAGACATTTGGCCAGTTGGCTATGCAAAGATAAGGTGAAAAGCAAGTAGAATCATGTGGTCAGATGGCCATTTGAGGTCTTGAGCATACTAAGCAAGGAGTAGCAAGGAGGATGGACACAGAGATGCAGAGGCAAAATGCCAGTGGTCCAGGAGATTGTGTGAGACAGAGGGGAGCACTGCCTCTGCCCCGACACCTTTCTAGGTCCTACTGTCTAGAGACCCAACTGTACAACAATTCTTATTCTTAGATCACTTTGAAACCTTATAATAAATCCTCCTTTCAATTTAGACTGATTTGAGGACGTTTATAATCCTTGAAAATAAAAAGCACTCATTAGAATATTGTCCAAGGATGACAGATTACATTCATGCATTTAATATTTAATTACTGTTTCCTCTCCTCCATATATCTTGGAAGAATAGTCTGCACTCCCTGTTTCTATGCCCTTACTTCCCAGCCAACCATTTCTCCCCATGACTCTCCTGAAACTGAACTAGGTATGACCTAACTGTTGCATTCAGTGGATACTTCTCAGTCCTTATTTGAATTGACATCTCTTCAACATTCACACATATCTAATACTTGCCTCCACTTGTCTCCTGAGTGCTGGACCTACATATTTCCACCTGCCTAGTGAACATCTCTGTTAGGATGTCCATACCTCTAGTTCACACTTGTCTTCCTCCCAAACCTGTTCTTCCTCCTCCTCTATTCTTCACCTTAGCTCCTTCCACCCAGACTACTCACAAGTCAGCAAGTCCTATTAATTCTAACTTTCTTGAAAATCTGTTCTTTCTCTATCCCCAAAGCCATTGTCTGATTCAAGCTTTCATCATCCCCTGGAATGACAATGAGAGATGCAGAAATTCTGATTCAATGGAGGGACTTGGGAATCTTTTTTTTTAAGGATTCCAAATGATTCTAATGTGCAAAATTTTAGGAACTAAAACGTTATTACTTTCTAGCTGGTGTCTCCCTTTATGGAGCCATCCTCTCTACACAGCTACCAAGTCAACATGTATTACTGAAAATACACCAAGTATCAAACATTAATGTAGCTCCTACACACTAAGAAAGAAAAACGAAATCCCCACCCTAAGGGAGCTCAGTCTAGTAGTGGAGAAGTATCACAAAAACAATGGAATAAGTTTTGCAGAGATCTATATACTAAGTGTTTTAGTATACTGAGCTACTATACACTAAGTGTTTATTAAATGCTGATACTGTGGTAAGTCTTCATGAACATTATTTCATTTAATCCTTCTACAATACTGTAAAGTACATATTATGCTCAATTTACAGATAAAGCAGCTAGGTCTCAAAGAGCTTGAAATTTTGCACAAGATCTCACGCTCATGAATAGAGGAGGCCAGGGCTTAAATGATGGTCTAATTCCAAAAGCCCATTCTCTTAATTAGTATGGGGTGCTTTGGGAGAAAGAAAAAAGAGCAAGCAACTAACTCCTAGTATCCCCTAAACTGAGCAGTGTGGACAAGTAATGGTAGGGCACTCACAGCAGAATAAAGAGCTTCTACGGAGATGTGAAGGGATGAGAGATCAGGGGAAGTTGTGGGAAACACAATTAGTGAGGATGGCAAGGTCAGTGAATGTACAGAGGTACGTGGAGATGAGCCTGAAATGGAATCTTTTTTCCCAAGGAACCAGAGCAGTATCGGCCTTGCATGCCAAGGTAAAGAGTCTGGACATCTCCTATGGGCGCTGAGTTGTCACCAACAGATTTTAGACAGAAGACTGATTCACCTGATATACTTTTTAAAAGGATTATAAGGGGAAAATATTTTTGGAGGGTTTTCCTTATTACAAATTTGATTATTTAAAAACTTTCCGTGGCTCCATAATGTCTACTGTATAAAGTCCAAAATCCTTTCCAGTCTCATCTCATAACTATCCCCATCCACATGCGAAAATATTCACAATTCCCCTATGCTGTGCTAGGCTGCTTCAGGTTTTTGCATTTGTCTGGTCACTGTGTAAAACTGCCTTCTCTCCCTTGTTCCTCCTTGCCTGAGTCTCTCCAGCTTCTGTAAGGCCTTTAACAATCTCCATTCCGTCTCCCTCCCTCCTCCTTTCACCACAGAATTAGTTACTTTTTCTTTTGCCGCTCACATTCTTCCTCTGTATATCTATTGACACATCACACTGCTTTGTAATTATTTAAGTATCTGTCTCCCCCATTAAATCTCTGCCAGCCCAGCACAGTAATGAGCACAGAATAAACGTTCAACAGTATGACAAATGACTTTCTACACACACACACACACACACACACACACACACACACACACGAAGTTAAAAAAAAAAAAGATAACAAGGGAGTGATAAGAAAAGCATTCCTTGAAGAAATCTGGAGTATGTAATAACAAAAAACCAACATTAGCAGCAAATAACATTTATAGAGTTTACTATGTGCCAGATACAGTTGTAAAACCTTCACATGTATTAATTCATTTAATCCTCACAACAACTCTATGAGAAGGGTACTATTATTATGACAATTTTAATGAGCCACAGAGAAGTCAAGTTACTTGCCCAAAGCTACCCAGCTAGTAAATAGGGTGCAGATGCCACCCCAGGCAGTCTGGCTCCAGAGTTCAGGTTCTTTTTTGTTTGTTTTTTTTCAGAGTTCAGGTTTTTTACCAATAATTATATTGGGTTGGCCAAAAGGTTCATTCGGTTTTTTAGGTAAGATGGCTCTAGTGGCACTTAGTCATCTTTAACTTCATTCAAAACAATGTTGTTAGACTGTATGTGACAGCCGTCATATCAGCGTGCATTAAAAAAAAACTTATCAAAATCAGTGAATTTTTGTGTAGCCACTTTAATGTTGAAGATGGAAGAAAAAAAGGCAACATTTCAGCATATTATGCTTTATTATTTCAAGAAAGGTAAAAACGCAACCGAAATGCAAAAAGAAAGATTTGTGCAGTGTATGGAGAAGGTACTGTGACTGAATGAACATGTCAAAAGTGGTTGGCAAAGTTTTGTGCTGGAGATCTCTCACTAGACGATGCTCAGGGTCAGGTACACCAGTTGAAGCGATTTGATAGCGATCAAATAGAGACAATAACTGAGAACAATCAATATTATACCATGAGGGAGATAGGTGACATACTCAAAAGACATACTCAAAATATCCAAACCAAGCGTTGAAAATCATTTGCACCAGCTTGGTTATGTTAATCGCTTTGATGTTTGGGTTCACATAAATTAAGGGGAAAAAATCTTCTTGACCGCATTTCCACAAGCCATTCTCTACTTAAACGTAATGAAAACGTTCCGTTTTTTAAAACAAATCATGATGAGCGATGAAAAGTGGATACCGTACAATAATGTGCAACAGAAGAGATCGTGGGGAAGAGAAATGAAACACCACCAACCACACCAAAGGCCAGTCTTCATCCAAAGAAGGTGATGTTGTGCATATGGTGAGATTGGAAGGGAGTCTTCTATTATGAGCTCCTTCCAGAAAACCAAACAATTAATTCCAACAAGTACTGCTCCTAATTAAACCAACTGAAAGCAGCACTCGACAAAAAGCGTCCAGAATTAGTCAACAGAAAATGCATAATCTTCCATCAGGATAATGCAAGACCACATGTTTCTTTGATGACCAGCAAAAACTGTTATAGCTTGGCTGGGAAGTTCTGATTCATCTGCCGTGTTCACCAGACATTGCACCTTCGGATTTCCATTTAGGTCTTTACAAAATTCTCTTAATGGAAAAAATTTCAATTCCGTGGAAGACTGTAAAAGGCACCTGGAACAGTTCTTTACTCAAAAAGATTAAAATTTTGGGAAGATGGAATTTTATGAAGTTGCCTGAAAAATGGCAGAAAGCAGTGGAACAAAAGGGTGAATACATTATTCAATAAAGTTCTTGGTGAAAATGAAAAATGTCTTTTATTTTTACTTAAAAACCGAAGGCACTTTTTGGCCAACTCAATACTATCTCTTTAGCTCAAGCAAAAGACACCAGTATAAGGAAACAGTTCTAGCCTTGGTTCTTTTATATCTTAATCTCTTTTTTATTCTTAACACACTAAAAAATAAATCTACACAGTAAGAAAAAATTCCACTTCTTAAAATTCACTTCAATAGGGGGCTTCCCTGGTGGCGCAGTGGTTGAGAGTCCGCCTGCCGATGCAGGGGACACGGGTTCGTGCCCTGGTCCGGGAAGATCCCACATGCTGCGGAGCGGCTGGGCCCTTGAGCCATGGCCACGGAGCCTGTGCTCCACAATGGGAGAGGCCGCGGCGGTGAGAGGCCCACGTACCGCAAGAAAAAAAAATTCACTTCAATAAATGAGTAATAATTTCATCAAACTTAAATGTGTAAATAATCTGGGACGCCTTCTCTAACATCTTAGTTTAGATCAGGGCCCTCTTGCTGTACGCTCTTGGGGCTCCCTGTGCTTTCCTTCCTAACATTCACCCAAGGATGTGACCATATACTTATGTGATCCTTTGAACAGTTCCTCTGTCCTCCCCTGGATACTCAGCTCCACAGGGGTTCATGTCTATTTTACTCATCAGTGCAGCTTCAGCATATAGTAGACCCATAATAGATGTTTGAGAAGTAGATATGTCCAAAAGGTCTTCCCTATTCATCACTTTTTTTCTGCTCATGTTGCCATCATCATAATGCAAATCCTAATTACTTAGTGCCAAAAATATTAAAATCAATCTCATAAGATCTCTGCCTATATTCTCCTATGGTTTTATACATCTCATGCAACACTGACAAATTAATCTTCCTAAAACATTCCTTTACTTGTTCAAAAAATATTAACTCCTACTATGTGCATAAAGGAAACCAGAACGTCACACCAAAATATGTCACTTTGGCATATTGATTATTTTTAATTAAAGGCATTTAAGAAACAGCAGGTACAACAAGAACATTCTGGGGACTTCCCTGGTGATGCAGTGGTTACGAATCTGCCTGCCAATGCAGGGGACACGGGTTCGAGCCCTGGTCTGGCAAGATCCCACATGCCGCGGAGCAACTAAGCCTGCGAGCCACAACTACTGAGCCTGCGCGCCAGAAATACTAAAGCCCGAGCGCCTAGAGTCTCTGCTCCATAACAAGTCAACGCAATGAGAAGCCCATGCACCGCAACGAAGAGTAGCCCCCACTGGCTGCAACTAGAGAAAGCCCGCAGGCAGCAACGAAGACCCAACGCAGCCAAAATAAAAATTAAAACAAAATAAAAAATAAAAAAAAAAAAACATTCTGACCCTTCTTTTTCTTTCTGAAAGCAGGAGATAATAAAACTCCCGTGTGAAAGGGACCCTCACTATACCAGGAGTAAAGAAGATGTCCTCATCACTACTAGAGCCAAAGAATTTAGGGCTGAGAAATCTGTACAAACAAACCTTGTTAAACTAACCCTTATCTTCCTAGTTACTTCTCCACCATTTACTACCTCAGCCCAAACCCCTATGTCTTGTCAATTCTTCACAAATCTCGTTTCTATGTCTAAAAGTTGTAAACACTTCCTGCTCTGGTCCCTTCACGTCTTCATTCTCTTGTGAAGGCTCCCACATACATGTAAAAATTTAATAAAATTTGTATGCTTTTCTGCTGTTAATCTGTCCTAGACAGTCTAATTCTTAGGCCCAGCCAGAGACCCAAAGAGGGTAGAGGAGAATTTTCCTCCCCTACATACCAAATATATTTCACTGCTTAATAAAATCCTATTAATTTCCTAATGCCTATAGAATAAAATTCAAAATGTCACATTTGTCTATTGAAAGAAATAAATAAGAAGGAAAGCTACCCCAGACCTTGGTCTTTAATACCATTCCCCACTAAAAGGAATAGGGCTCCTCAGAGAAATGGCTAGTTTCAGCACTGGGAAAGGGTAGGTAAAGGATAAGGTTGGAATACCTTATTACACCGGAAAGTAAGGAAGAGTTCAAAAAAATGATAGGGGCATGACAAAAGGACGCTGGAGCCACCTGAAGGGACTCCCACTGTTCAAATCTGGGACAATTTGAACATCAAAATAATTAAGTACAGTGATGAATTATAGACCATTTTTATAAAAATGAACTTATGAGTCAATACCAACAGGAAAGGAAGGAAGGTAGGTAAGGGCCAGGGGCGTGGGGCGTGGGGCGGAGGCGGGGGTGGTGGTAGATGTGAGGCAAGGGAGGGAGGGGAAATCCAAGAACCGATTGGTAAAGGTGCAGGAGTTCTGGAGTAGGAAAATCATCATCTTGCAATCATTATGGTGAAGACTAGATCAAGCAAGAATCAACAATGGTAAATATAGGAGAAATTCTGATAAAGAGCAGGATATTTGCATAGTCTTATAAGTATTTGCCTATTTATTGCAAAGGAAGAAAAAATAATCATTATTATAAGGTCAAAAAATTGGGCTACACCTTGAACTTTGACAAGGTAATCAAAATTAACATCACCTATGAAGGACAAAAAGACACGGACCTCCAGATGTAATAATCAGAGATGGACACAACAAATTCTAGGCCACATTTCAGCCAAGAATGCACAATCTCAATCTATTCACAATGAAACGTCAGACAACACAACATGAGGAACATTGTAAGGAATAAAAAAAAGCAGGAGGGGATCTGTATTCTTCAAAAATGTCATAAATTACAAAGAAATGCTGTGGAAATGTTCCATATTAAAAGAAGCTAAAGCAACATGTCAACTACATATAATAGCTAACCCTAACTGACCGTATACTGGTGAGGGGGAAATGCTACAAAGGACATTACCAGGTCAACTGAAAAAAAATGGAATTATGAATAGTAAATGGAATCAATGTAAATTTATGAAGTTGACAACTATACTGTAGTTATGTAAAAGAATATCCCTATTCTTCATTGAAGCATTCACAGGTGAAGAACTATAACCGATCCTCAAGTGATTCAGGAAAAATAAAGAAAAAGTACACACATACAGAGAGAGAGAAGAAAAAGGATAGGAGAACAAAGTGTTTAAATGATAAAGGAAATAGGATAAAATGTTAATAAGTAAATTTAGATAAAGAGTATACAGCTGTTTCTTGTATTATTTTATTCTTGTAACTTTTTTAAGCTTGAAATTGGTTCCAAAAAAAGTTTAAAATTATATATGTATTCAACTAGACCTGCAATACAGTAGCCACCAACTATATGAGGCCGTTGAACAGTTAAAATATGGCCTGTCCAAAGTCAGATGTGCTGGGACTTCCCTGGTGGTCCAGGGGTTAAGAATCTGTCTTGCAATGCAGAGGATGCCGGTTCGATCCCTGGTCAGGGAATTGGGATCCCACATGCCGCGGGACAACTGAGCCCGTGCACCACCACTAATAAGCCTGTGCGCCACAACTAGAGAGAAGCACGCACACTGCAACAAAGAGCCCACGCACAGCAACGAAAGATCCCATGTGCCGCAGCTAACACCCGATGCAGCCAATAAATAAATATTTTTTTAAAAAAATAACAAAGTCAGATGTGCTGTTTGTCCAAAATACACACCAGATTTCAAAAACTTACTACAAAAAAAAAACTCATCAATAATTTTTAAGATATCTCAATAATTTTTATATTGACTATATGTTCAAATATTTTAGATATATTGGTCAAAGGAAATAGATTTTAAAAAGTAATTTCACCTCTTTTCACTTTTTTAAAATGTGGCTACTAGAAGCTTTAAATTACATATGTGATTCCTATTTGCATTGGACTAGAGCTAGATGATCAAGAATCTCCACAATGAGGTGTCACACTATCTGTAAATTTCTCTCAATTTCTTTCTGCTCTAAGCAGACCTCTCTAAGTCACTTGGTTTTAAGCTACTTAAGGGTAAGGATCAGTTTTACTCACTGTTGTACCTCCAGTATCTAGCACATATCCAGTGTTAGAAACATTTGTTTATTGAAAGGCAATATGCAAGCAAAGGCAGGAGGGAGGGCAGGAAGAATGAAATCATTCCCACCTCTGAGTCTTTGTTTATACTGTAACTCCTTCCTAGAATGAAAGTTAACTCTCTTCCTCTCCTAATCACCTTTTCAAAACCCCATCTCTTGCCCATTTTCTCCAAGGAGAAGCTTCACTCTAACAGGTTCATTCTGATTGGTCCTCCTCTGTACTACTACAGCCTTCACTGTCTATATAATTTACTATGGCACTTAATCATATAAGTTCCCTGAGAGAGGTCAGATCTCGTATTTTTCCCGTATCTTCCACAATGACTGGCATAGTGCTAACCATATGAGTTGAGTGGTGGAGGAAAGGGCAACAAGGTGCTAAAAAAAGGAAATGGATTGAGTTGGGAAAACTTGGCTATAGTCTCGGCTTTGACATCTACTGTGTTGCCTTAAATAAAACACTCAATCTCTCACTTCCTACTTCCTCATTTTTAAAATCAGAGAGACTCGTTACCCATTAAAGAAGCCTTCTATTTCCACAATTCTAGAATTAAACCCATTTTTTTCTTTAGCAATATTATTGATATATACCAATAAAAGGAAATCTAATACACTTAAGGATCTTATTGTGATTTAACTTACTGTTAAACCACAACAAGATCCTTAAGAAAGAAATAGCAAAGAAGTTTATAAATTGCCTAAAGTACTAAATGCTGATGTCTTTCCAGCCATGAAGCACTTTAAATCCACATTTCTCTTCAAAGCCTATTAAGCAAAATAATCAATACATACATATTGGAGCTACCCCAATTTTTTTTTTTTTCAGATTCTTACAAGCCTCAAAGAAACACCTTTTAGTAGCTGATGGAAAAAAGAAAAAGAACCAGAAACTAAATATTCTATAAAGTACCCTAGGACCTTATCGGTGATGTTCAAAGATGCTGAGTTACAATTGATTAGCACATTGTTTCTTCTTTCAAAAAGGCTACTTAAAGGACACTATTCAGGGACTTCCCTGGTGGCACAGTGGTTAAGAATCCGCCTGCCAATGCAGGGGACAGAGGTTAAAAGCCCTGGTCCAGGAAGACCCCACATGCCGCGGAGCAACTAAGCCCGTGCTCCACAACCACTGAAGCCCGAGCACCTACAGCCCAACGCAGCCAAAAATAAATAAATAATTTTTAAAATATAAAAAATAAAGGACGCTATTCAGAAGAAAATTACAACAGTTAAAATGAAAAGGTCATGTGAAAACAGAATGCTAAAGGTATGCGACTTAATTTCAAACCATGAAGATCATTTCAAACAAATCTCTAAATCAGCAACCTCAGTTTTAATCTTATATCTTACGACCTCTGCTGAGAAATAAGATTATCAGGGTGGGGTAAAATAAAATGGTTGCCATGTTACATAATTTAGAGTCAAGTCATACTTGTTAGTAAATAGCACCTGTGGAGTTCATACTAGTAATACAAATTACAAGATTTCTTTAAGGCTTTATCCAAATACCCCTATTAAATGCTGAGCATTAACAGTGACCCATCTGTAAGAGCCAAACTCCTCCCAGGTGACTCTAGGTCCTTTCCTGATCTGGTCTGAGCTACCTCTGCAGCCTCACCTCCCACCAATCCCTGCATATCATTTCACTCCCTAAACTTCTATGTTCACATTCCCCTGAATATTACTTGCCCCATTTTATGACTTCTTGTCTAGGCATTTGCGGTTCCCTCAGCCCAACCTGCCTTCCACTCTTTTGAACTGCAAATATGCCCTCCTCCCAGAAGCTTTTCCAGATTGCCCCAAAACCCTTCCCCAAAGTGGCCCCCAGGCACTATTCATTCTTCTATTACAAAGAACTGCCATTATTTTTAAATGTCCACTTCCCCAACCAGCTGGGAGTCCTAAAAGGCGGGCCCATATCTTTTTTAACTGGTTCCCAGACCCTAGCAGATGCTTTGCATTTACTGACACTCAATATAAGAACATTGAAAAAAAGAAAGTTAAGTGGTTAACGATGAGAAACAATTCAAACTTTCCTATAAAAGAGTATATAAATTTAAGACAGTGGTCTCAACCAGGGCAATTTTGCCCCTAGGTGACATTTGGCAAAGTCTTCAGATATTTTTGGTTGTCACAACAGGGGGGAGAGGATTTGGGGGTGCTACTGCATCTAGTGGGTAGAAGCCAGGGATGCTGCTCAATATCCTACAGTGCAAAGACCAGCCCCCAACAACCAAGAATTATCCAGTCACAAATACCAATAATGCCATGGTTAAAAAACTCAGTTGTCGGGCTTCCCTGGTGGCGCAGGGGTTGAGAGTCCGCCTGCCGATGCAGGGGACACGGGTTCGCGCTCCGGTCCGGGAAGATCCCACATGCCGCGGAGCGGCTGGGCCCGTGAGCCATGGCCGCTGAGCCTGCGCGTCCGGAGC
>NC_041219.1:26958428-26974197 GCF_002837175.3 Physeter macrocephalus
TGTGCCCCACAACGGGAGAGGCCACAACAGTGAGGGGCCCGCGTACCGCAAAAAAAAAAAAAAAAAAAAAAAAAAAAAAAAAAAAAAACTCAGTTGTCAACTGACTTATTCATGTGTGATGATTCCTTATCATATCTCAGCAATAACCAGAATAAATTCCAATTTTGTGGTTTCAGCTGAAACTTCTGTAGCCATCGATGTGTATGCACCAACACTCAAAATGATCTTTATATAATCGTAACGCTTAACAACATTAAACCGAGAGTACTGGAAAGCAGTTCATATTTCTGAAAACTAATCTACAACTACTAGAAGCTACTCTTAAGTCAGTAAACTATTTATAAACTATAAAGCAAACCACAGGCGAACTAATTTTCAGCTGTGGAATTATGTGATGGAAACACAATCTGAGGCACGAGGTAATCAGGTCTGACAAGAGAAAAAATCTCTAAGTAGTGGAAGTAAATCATGAACAGGTGTCTTTAATGTTGAACACAGGAACTGATCACCAGAGTAAAGGGCATGCCCTCGCTGCTGCCAAAATCAGCGCTTACCAAGATTTCAAAAAACTCTAACAAAACATTGCAAAAAATCATCAAATGTCAATACAGGGTGGAAGATACAGAAGTTAACTATTTCTCCCCCTGATATATGACCAAGTTCCACATGACTTGAACATTTCCCAAAGCTATGCAGGAGCAAGGACACTCCCTTTCTACATACATAGTGGATGACTCAACTCTCTGGTACATTCCTGGACTGAATGCTACAAGTTCACTAACTCCTTTTGCCCTTGGAACCAGTTATCCTACTCTCTCAGTAACCAACTAATGGGTTTGGCACCAACTTTTCAGTCATTTACATTTTGTTGCACCCCATCGGTCTCAAAAAGAAATTAAGAAAAAAAAAAAGCTAACCAAAACAAAAACTTGAGTAACAGTGACTCCTATAGAAAAGATTTTGTTATTTTAGGAACTGATTCCTAAACAAAACACCTACAGCTTTCCAATGCTCTAATCTTTGTATCTTCAGGCTTTTCCAGATTTGATATAGAGAGAGCACTGGCAGAAAGTAAAGGAGTGTACCGCTGGATTAACCTGACAACGGATCTATACTTGCATGGCTAAACAAAAAGGTACCGGGCTGGGAGGGGAAAACGCATTTTTAAATGGGGGGTGTGTGGGGTAGGGGAGTTGCCAACAGTGAGTAATAGCTTCCTTCGCAGCTGACTTTAGCCAGTTAAGTGTCGGTACAGCGACTGGGCCAACGTTAGGCCTGGTTTCACCACATTACCCTGCAGTGCTGCCCAGATGAGATTACGAATCCGCGTGAGGCAGGTGCGTGTCGGGTAAAGTTGCGGGGCACGCCGGGCAGGGCGCTGGAGGAAGAGCCGAGCTAGCCTCCCAAGGTCTCCCACCCGGCGTGCTTCAGCCCGGCGGGCGGCTGGCCGGCCGGACCCGCGGGCACTAACTCTCCATTTTCACTGCCATTCCAGAATCTGGAAAGAACGCGCCGGCGCCACACCCTCCCGCCCGGCCGCCCGCTCGCACTGACAGCCCGCGCGGGTGCGGGGTCCGGGCCTGTGAGCCGGCGGCCGCGGAGGACCCGGCCTGCTGCCCCGCCGCCGCCCCGCCCGCCCCCTGCCCCCCCGAGGCCCGCCCCCAGAGCAGACGACCGAGGCCTAATCGCCGCCTGGGCTGCGGGGCCTAAAGGAAGGGGCCGGCGCTGAAGAGGGGACGGCCACGCCGCCGCCGCCTCGGCTACTCAGCGAGGCGCCGGCTTCCGCGGCGCCGGGCTCCGGCTCTCCCGCTCACGTGCTCCTGAAAGACGGTTTCACTCTCTTACCCTCTGCAAAATCCTCCTTAACATGGTTTAAACACCACCCGGCGCCGCCCCGGTGACTCTCCGAACCTTCCGCGGGGCCACTCAGTACTCGGGGGTACGCGGGAGGGACTGAACCAGGAAAGGACTGGGAGGAGGTCGGGGCGAGGCTGTAGCGGCGGCCGCGGGGGCTGCCCCGACTTCCCCACAGGCGGCGAGAGGGAGCGCGCGCGAGCGAGCAAAGAGGTAGCCAGCGAGCTCCCGCCCGCCCGCCTGCCGGTCCGCCCCCGTAACTGACAGCTGGGCGGACCCGCCCGCCACCGCCCCGCCCCCCCGGCCTGTCCATCCGCGGGAGGCGGGGTTGGAAGGGGCCGGCCCGCGCCTGCGGCCAATCGGAAGTGGCGGCGGCGTGGGCGGTTGCGTGACGGACAGGCGGCAGGACGCTGGCGCCGCCGCTCCTTCCGGCGGGCTGGGGTACAACGCGGGCGCCGAGCGCACGCCTGCGCTCTGTCAGAGGACGCGCCCGCGCGCCGACAGCGTACTCTCTAGGGGAACCTGGAGGGGGTCCCTGACCGCGACGCAAGAAGGGGTCTCTGGGCGGGTACCTGCGACGGCACCTCAGATTACTCTGTAAAATTTGTCACTGTGACCCCGGCCTTGGCCGTTCCTGAGCTGGATCCTCATTTCTGCTGGAAGCGCTTGGTAGCAAAGGAGAGAATCACAGACACGATTAACCGGTCTGATGGGCTTTTTTCCTCCCCTGGTCCAGCCCCTGGCGCCTTTCCGTACTCCCTTCCTGCTTCTAATGTCAGCCAAAGGGAAAGTAAAGAATCGGAAGGGTAGGAAGAAACTGTAATTTGAGTTGGTAAGAGAAGTTTGGGGTTGTCATCTTTGGACTATAGCAACAATAATGGACTGATGGCGCTAACATGTTGCACCATCTAAAGCCCACGCTTGGCCTATTCTCCTAGGGAATTTTAAATCCTCTTCTGACAATAGATGGATGAACTGAATCGACCTTAATGCGTCTGTTTCATAAATTAAGAAAAAATAATGAGGTCACAGATAAACAGTGTGCCAAAACAAGAACGTGGACTTGGAAGTGGACTTGGACCTGACTTCCAGGCACGATGTTATTATTTAAACTCAAAAATCACAGCTGCGGAATCCTACCATTCTGCCAGTATTCACGAGCTAAGAGGTTCAACTTTACCCTGAGGAGGGGAAAGAGAAGCCTTTAATAATGTTTAAGTAGGAAAGGAGAGGAGGAGAATAATGCAACTAACCTTGCTGGGGGTGGGAGGGGAGGCTGGGGATCTGAAGTCTACCAAGCAATGAATGGAGCGCTTATCAGAAAATACCCACAGATCTTCTGAAAAAAATGCAGCAAATCTTATTTTCAAATTATTTAATGTAAAAGTGTTTTGTAAAATGTAAATAAAGCATTATATGATGTAATATGTTGTTTCCATCCAAAACATATCTGTTTTTTAATGTGTCTGTGTCTATAGTGCAGCAAAACAGTCATGCCTCCAACTCATACATTGTTAATCACTATTGATGATAGTGCACTTAAGTACTTCCAGGCAAACATAGCAAAGCACACACTTTTCCACCTTTCCAGACACAGGTACTTTATTTTCAGACAGTATGGGAAATATTTTCACCGAAGCAGAGTGATAAAACTGTGACATAATAATTATATTGAATAGATTTGGTCTCTGCCCCTGAGTGATAGGGTGATAAGAGCATCTTTGTAATGTTTGATCTACTGAGTGGTTGGGTGTCCCTAGATAGCTTTAGGGTAGGGGCTGAGTCATGATTAGAAGGTTGGAATTTTCCGGCCCACCTACTGGAGCCAAGAGGAACTTCAAGACTTAATCCCCATTGGCCAGTGATATAATCAGTCATGTATAATAGGTAATGGAACCTCCATAAAAACTCTAAATAACGAGGTTTGGAGAGCCTCCAGATTGAGGAACATCAAGATGCTGGGAGGAGGAAGTGTCTGGAGAGAAGAGGGAAGCTTTGCACCCCTACCCCCATACCTTGCCCTATGCATCTCCTCCATTGGGCTGTTCCTGAGTTGTAGCCTTTGTAATAAACCGGTAATAGTAAAGTATTTCTGTGAGCCAGTATAGCAAATTATCAAAGCTGGGGAGAGTGTTGTGGGAACACCCAATTTATAGCCAGTTGGCCCAAAGTACAGGTGACAACCTGGAAGTTTCAACTGGTATCTGAAGTAGGGGGCATTCTCGGTGGGACTGAGCCTTTAGTCTGTGGGGTCTGTGCTAACTCTGGGTTGTTAGTGCCAGAATTGAATTAAATTGTAGGACTCACTGTTGGTGTGCAGGGAATTGGAGAATTGCTTGGTATGGAAAAAAACTCCACACATTTGGTGTCAAAAGTGTTGTAAGTAGAGAAAGGAAGAAGTTTTTTCCCTTTAATTTAAAGTGACATTTGTTTCTATTTTTTATTTTTCAAAAATTAGTTTAAAGCTGCTTATTAATGTCACATGCTAAGGCCTTCTCCACTGTAATTCTCCAGTGGAATCTTTTGACTAATATAATAGACTCTCATCTACTGCTTAGCTAGATGGGTTATTCAAAAGTGTGTGCACTCCCCTGCAGCTTATGATAACTCCATCATTGGAATAATATACTAGGGAACTGAAAACTCCAAAAGAAAATAAGCAGTGGGTGAGACATAATCATGTAAGAATATCCTTCACTAATGTAGCAGCTTCCCACACAACACATTCCTATTTACCCATCTGGCTGCTAATTCCGATCTATTTAACTCTTTTACATCAATACTCCATCAATTCTTTGACTCCATCAAGACCTCCAGTCCATTGACCCTTCTTACGTTCTTACTATCAGCCATTTCCCTAGCATCCTCATTTCCGTCAAAACGCAGCTTAAAGCTATGATCCAACTTTATAGCACCACCACCCTTTGCAAATATGCTTAACTTCAGCTCTCTCTTCCTCCATTGTCTTTGTCTAGCAGAACCCAAACCTGACTACCCAGCTCCTCTGTGCTGTACAGGAGCTGCTGAATATCACTAGAGATACATGTATACAGCTGGAGCTGCTGGGCTCATTTTACATTAATAGCCACAGATCTCAGGCACTCAACACAGTCCAGCAACAGTCCTGTTATACTTTCCTCCTGTCTTCTTTCTCTAGATCCCCAAAGTGGCTTTCACACCTATAGTTCTTTCACTGTCTTACCTTGCATTTTCTTCCTAACCCACTCCAATCAAGTCTCCTCATCTACTCCAATGAGACTGGCTCATATTAAGATTACTAACGACGTACATGTTGCCTAATCCAGTAATGACTTTATTTATTTTTTTACTTTATTTGACTCTTGTTCACACTGAGGACAATAGACCACTCTCTCCTTGAATTATTTTATTCTCTTGATTTCCTTGACAGTATACTTTCTGGTTTTTCTCCTCAATGACCATTCCTTCTAAAACTTGTTTGAAGACTTCTACCGCATATCTTAATGTTAGAGAGCCCCCCACTCTGTTCTAGGCCCCTCCTTTCGTCTATGGCACATGGCCTAGAAGTGATCTCAACCAGTCTCCTGGCTGTAAATTTCACTTGTCTGCCCAAGTCTGTATGTCCAGTGCTGAACCTCCCCAGGTTTCCAGACTTGTATGACAAACCATCTACTTCATATTTCTTCTTGGATGTCTAATGAGCATCTCAAACTTAATATGACCCAAACAAAACTGTTTCATTTTTATCTTCAGAATTGCTTCTTCACCATTTCTCCTGTCTCAGTATGTCCTACCCCCAGCTACTAAGTTGTATCAAACCAGAAATCTTGACGTTATCTTTGGTTTCTCTCTTTATCTCATCACATCTCCTCCCTCCATCCAATCCATCAGAAAATCCTGACGTCTACCTCCAAAACATACCCCAAATCTGCCACTTCTTTCCATTATCACCTCAGCCCACAGCACCTTCATCTCCTGTCCAGACTATTGGAATAATTTCCTGGTTGGTCTCTCTGCTTTTACTTTGGCTTCCCTATAACCCATTCACTACACAGCAGCCAGAAACAACTTTTAAAAATGCAAATTAAAGAATGTCACTGCCTTTCTTGATTGTAGCTCCCCATTACAATCACAATAAAATCCAAATACCTTATCCTGGCTCACACAACCTGTCGATCTGGCCCTGCCTGCTTCTCTGCCTTCCACTTATAAACACTTAGCTTACTATGCCCCAGCCTCCTTGAACTTTTTTTTTTTTTTTTTTTAATTTATATTTGGCTGTGTTGGGTCTTCGTTGCTGTGAGCGGGCTTTCTCTGATTGTGGTCTTCGTTGCGGTGCGCAGGTTCTCATTGCGGTGGCTTCTCTTGTTGTGGAGCATGGGCTCTAGGCGCGCGGGCTTCAGTAGCTGTGGCACATGGGCTCGGTAGTTGTGGCTCGCAGGATCTAGAGTGCAGGCTCAGTAGTTGTGGTGCACGGGCTTAGTTGCTCTGCAGCATGTGGGATCTTCCCGGACCAGGGCTCAAACCCGCGTCCCCTGCATTGGCAGGCAGATTCTCAACCACTGTGCCACCAGGGAAGTCCCTCCTTGAACATTTATTCCTCAGCTGCACAAAGCTTATTCCTGCCTTTGCACCAAACAGTTCCTATTTAGGAAATGCCTTTCCCTGAGATCTTGTGATTAACTGCTTGGCATTCATACTGCACTTTAAAAGTCATCTCCTCAGACATAGCTTCAGGGATCACCTCATCTAAAGTGCTAAAGCGGTCTCCAATCTATAACATTACCCATTCTAATTCTCTGCATAGCAGAGAAAACTATCATTTCTGACTTTTCTTGTTTCTCTATTCACGTCCCCCCCAACAAGAATATAATGGTCTTGTCTCTTGTTCACTGGTGTGTCCCCAATAATTAAAACAATGCTCAACCCATGTTTAGCAATAAATATTTATTGATGAATGAATGAAGAAAGGAAGGAAGGTACTATGGCTTAAATGTTTGTGCCCACCTAAAATTCATATGTTGAAATCCTAATCCCCAAAGCTGACAGTATTAGTAGGTGGTGCCTTTGGGAGGTGATTAGGTCATGAGAGTGGAGCCCTCAAGAACGGGATTAGTGTTCTTATAAAAGAAACCATAAAGAACTCTCTAGTCCCTCTATGTGAGGATACAAGAGGTCTGTGACCCAGACGAGGCCCCTCACCCAACCATGCTAGCGCCCTGGTCTTGGACTTCCAGCCTCCAGGACTGTGAGCAATAAATTTCTGCCACCCAGTCTGTGGAATTTTGTTGTAGCAGCCTGAACTAAGACAGAAGGGTATATAATCATTCCTATAACAGTTGCCTTACAGGGTTCCTCAAACTAAGATCTTCCTACTTGTGAAGATATAGTCCATATCCAACAATCTTGAGAGCAATCCAACGTCTTTTGATCCTACTCAGCAGTCTTTTTTCTTTTGATACAATATATATGTGTGTATGTTTCTTGACTCTTCAAAATTTTCCCAATATTTATGAGAAACAACTTATTCTCCACCTTTTGTAAATTAGAAATTTTTCTACTTCTTAATTTCATGTGTGACCACCAAATAATTCATTTCCAGTTAGAAGCAAATCTATGAAAAATCACAACACAACAAGCAAAGTGAAGCTGATGGCTCTGTATACGTAAAGCAAAGATAGTTTAGGGGTTCTAAGGAATACACACAGGACTACTAACCAGCTATTTTGCAGCAATTGGTTTTTGTTTTTCTCATCTTAACTGAATTGTTCACTTTTAACAAATTATGTTAACATCATTGAACCAACTAACTGAAGTCTAGTATCAATTTGTGCTTCTTTCAGCCCTTGAGGGAAGAATGAGGAGGGAGACAAAGAGGAGAACTTCAAAGGAGTGGGGAGATACAAGAATTCTACAGAAGTCCCTACTGATTTTCTCCAAGTTGACTTGAGTAACTCCAAGAAAAGTATCAAGTCTCCATTGAGTTTCTTTGGAAGCAGGTTTAAGGAAGATCCAAAATAATAATTATGTTTTAAGAGCTATTAAAAATCATATACATGTATGTATATATATGTATATGTATATGAATATACACACACACACACACATACATATACACATATATATGGCCCTGGCTAAGCCTATTGCATTCAAACCACATGCTGAGTTGGTAGAGTACAAAATAGTTCATGGAATCATGTAGAGGTGGCACAACAAAAACTCCCATCTAATGTAAGTTGGTAGAGCCACTATGAAAAACAGTATGGAGGCTCCTCAGAAAACTAAAAATAGAATTACCATATGATCCAACAATCCCACTCCTGGGCATATATCCAGACAAAACTCCAATCCAGAAAGATACATGCACCCCTATGTTCATAGCAGCACTACTCACAATAGCCAAGACATGGAAACAACCTAAATGTCCGTCGACAGATGAATGGATAAGGAAGATGTGGTACATATATACAATGGAATACTACTCAGCCATAAAATGAATGAAATAATGCCATTTGCAGCAACATGGATGCAACTAGAGATTACCAAACTAAATGAAGTAAATCAGAAAGAGAAAGACACATACCAGGACTCACTGGTGGTCCAGTGGTTCCACTGCAGGGGGACAGGTTGGATCCCTGGTCACGGAACTAAGATTACACATGCCGTGTGGCACGGCAAAAAAAAAAAAGAAAGACAAATACCATATGATATCACTTATATGTGGAATCTAAAATATGACACAAATGAACCTATCTACAAAACAGAAACAGACTCACGGAAATAGAGAACAGACTTGTGGTTGTCAAGGGGGAGGGAGTTGTGGGAGGGATGGAGTGGGAGATTGGGGTTAGCAGATGTAAGCTGTTATATATGGAATGGATAAACAACAAGGTCCTACTGGCCTACTGTATAGCACAGAGAACTCTATTCAGTATTCTATGATAAACCATAATGGAAAAGAATATTAAAAAAAGAATGTATATATATATGTATATCGGAGTCACTTTTCTGTACAGCTGAAATTAACACAACATTGTAAATCAACTATACTTCAATTTAAAAGAAAGAAAGAAAGGAAGGAAGAAAGAAAAGGGAAAAAATTTCCCATCTATGACAAGAGGGTGAAATCTTGAGTGCCAATGTGACTCCTCCAGTCATACACAGAAAGTTCATGGTTGGGACTTTCTGACCTGGAAGACTCCTCATTCTGCTTGGGTTTTCTAAAACCACACATTTGGGGACCTAGGAGAACAGTGGGGAGCTAGGTTAACTCATCTTTTTGATCTTGTGAAGATTCTTTATTTTGCCTATTTGAAAAAAAAAATTCAGTAGTAAATCAAAATGAAATTGACGTTAAAAGGAAATCCAAATCATCATTCCTATCAGTCTTCTAACTGAGACCAACATGTGGACCCCCTACCTGAACAGCTAACTAAATGGAAAAAAACACATGGACTACTACAAAAGGTGATGGTGTTGGCGAATTGTAGAAATGGAACTAACACCTGAAGTTCTAGTCTCACATGTTTCTAAAGTGTGTTTGTGAAGTCAGGTGAAGTGATTTAATGAGTTGGGTAGAGAGATGTCATCTGAGCGTTGGTCAGGGCTAGCATTTCCTTGGATTTGCTCAGTCCGGTGTTTTTCTAAGTATGTCCCTCCAAGCCCTAAGTGGTCCCTCAGAGGCCACCTCAGTAGATGGGGAGAAGCAAGCAATTGAGGCCGTACATTATTCACCCTTGCATCAGCTGATGTAGCTTCACTTTTACCTGTTTTACATAGTGGGGTTCTGAGTGAGATTTGTTTCCAAAAAAAAGTAAAGTATCACTCTGGGGCCCAAAAGCAAAAGTATAATTGAAAATATTTTAGAGGAGGGGACAACTTAAACAGGTATGGTCAAAAGTTAAGAAAACCAGTAAGAAATGGTGAGGCACACCTAGGTAAGCAGCAGCAGAAGTTTCCATATATCTAGTTGGACCAGTGCCCGAAGGGGCAAGAAGAGAGAAGAGTTAACCAGAATCCAGAGAGAGCTATGAGAGAGAGCTGCAGGACAGAAGCTGTGACCTTCAGTAGGGAGTATTCAGAAAACACTTAGATGTGAAAGAGAGGATACCAAGGGACTATATGTCCCGTCTTCATTCCCTTCCCAACTTCTGGACTTCCTGCTTGTGCTTTCCACTGGCCCAACTCAATGAGGAGTGAAAAGGCAAGGGAGCTTGTGGATGTAGTAAGTCCCCTACATACGAACCTTCAAGTCGCGAACTTTCAAAGATGCAAACATGCGTTCACATGTCCAATCACATGTTAGTTCATGTGTCTGGAGTACATTGTCACATGCATGCACCCTCTACAAGTGGTTGTGATTTTGTGTATTTTACTGTACAGTACTGTATAGAGTACAGTAGTACAGTATCTTTATTTCAAGCCCAGGATGTCCGGAAGCCAGTGTAAAAGCAGCGGTGATGTAGCTGGTACTGCTAAGAAGTGCCAGCTGTTGTACTGTACTACTGTACTTTTCAAGGTACTGTACTGTAAGATTAAAAATGTTTTATTTTTTGTGCTGGTTTGTTTTTTATGTATTATTTGTATGAAAAGTATTATAAACCTATTACAGTACATTACTATATAGCTGATTTTGTTAGCTGGGTACCTAGGCTAACTTTGCTGGTCTTACGAACAAGCTGGACTTACAAACGCGCTCTTGGAATGAAACTCGTTTGTATATGGGGGCTCACTGTAGTGAGTGTATCAGTTTCAGCCTCAAGAGGCAGAGCAGTTAAGACCTTGTGTTAATCAAGCTATCCTCCCTTTGGAGAAATGTTGGAAAATAAACTAGATTCTGTATGTTCATATATACTAGATCTAAGCTATGAAGAACAAAGAGCCTGCCCAGTGCTAGACATGTCATATCTGCTGTTTATAGCTCTATGTTAAATATCATAGGTGAGTTTGCTGAGGTTCAGAAGTTTGGAATTTATCCATGCCTACAAAGCTGTGATTCTTTCCATATAGTCCATTGAAGGGAAATACAAAAATAATGGTCAGCATTTTAAAACTCTTTTCCACTACAAAGTTCTGGAAATGGATAGTGGAGAATAGTTCCACAACAATGTGAATTTACTTAATGCCACTGAAGGATACACTTAAAAGTGATTAAAATGATAAATTGTATGTTATGTATATTTTACGACAGTTTTTTAAAAAAAGGAGATAGAGATTGAACACAGAGGAGGAAGTGGAAGACGTGACAATAGAAGCAAGAAGTTGGAATGATGCAGGGAAGAGGTCCTGAGCCAAGGAATGCAGGCAGCCTCCAGGAGCTAGAAACATTCTCCTCTTGAGTCTCCAGAAGGAACCAGCCATTGAAGATACCTTGACTTAAGCTCAGTAAAACTGATTGCAGCCTTCTGACCTCCAGAACTGTAAGGTAACAAATTTGTGTTTTTTGTTTCTTTGTCTGTTTGTTTAGGATGCAACATGTGGCATGCAGATCTTAGTTCCCCGACCAGGGATCGAACACATGCCCCCTGCAGTGGAAGCTCGGAGTCCTAACCACTGGACTGCCAGGGAATTCCCAAATTTGTGTTGCTTTTTTTAAAAGAAATTTTTTTTCAATGAGCAATATAGCATTGAATTCAGAGTTTATTGATTGTGACACAGTGTGTAGTCAATATCTGTAAATGAGTTTTGAAAGATAGGAAGGAAGGAAGGGAGGAAAGGATGGAAGGAGGGAGGGAGAAAGGAAAATGTAAATTTCAGACCAGTCGTTGGTAGTAAACTTACTGGGTAAACCTTCCAAAACATGTAAATGTAGCCTCTTTTTCCCCTGACAGTGGTGATTTTAAAACATATCTGCAAATTCTTTGACACTCCTGCCACCAAAAGGCAGAGTTTAATTTGCCTTCCTTTGAAGGTAGGCTGGACTTAGCAATTTGCTTCAAATGAATAATCACTGTGTGACTTCTGAGGCTAGCATAAAGCTATTTAACAAATACAAGTGGAATGATTTATTGTGTGATTGTTAGCTCAGTATGCCTTCCAAGAAGTTGCCTACTTTGCAAAATCATGTCATGAACTTAAACTTTAAGCTCCCAGTCATGTACTAGAACTACTCAACTTTGAAAGGACATTGCCAGAATGTATACAGAAGAGTGACTGGTATTATTAGTTGCTGACTTAGTAATCTGGCTAAACAAGGTGGATTGCACCAAGGTTTACAGCTACAGGACCATTATTATCCACCTCCCATACACTTTCATTGGGTTACCAGACACTCTTAGGGTTTCTATTACATGTTATTTATTTGCTGTTGATTCTAAAATCTGCAGTCTGGCTCTCTCGTCTACATATGAAACCCAAATATTTAACAGCCTACTGAACAAATCCACTTTGATATCCCCCAGAATCCTCAAGCTCAATTCAAAATGTCTGAACTCTAAACTGACTCATCATGGGCCTCTTCTGCCCTTCACTCACTTCCCTATGACCTCCTGGATTCCTATACCACTGCTGGCACCACGATGCCCAAACTAGAAATCTGCCATCTTCGTCCATTCTCTTTTTATTTCTGCCCATATTTAATTAATCACCCAGACCTGTACATTCTGTCTCACATTGCCCCAATTTTCAAGTCACTCCTTTCTGACCTAGAAGTAACTCATCTCTGATCTTGGTCTTGCATCCATCTAATTCATTTTCTACCCTGCAGCCAAAGTGATCTTACTAAAGCACAAACCCAATCTTCACTACACCCCTGCTTAAAATTCCTCACTCATCCCCATCATTTTGAGGACAAAAACCCAAACTCCTTACTGTGATTTGCAAGACCTTCCATGCTTTTGCTCTGGCTACCCCTCCCCGCTTATCAATTGACATTATTTTCTTTGCACTGTATGCTTCAGGCATGCTGAACTACTGCAGTTTTCTGGCTCATCACAGTCTCTCCCTGACTTCTAGGCCATGACATATACTATTCCACTTGCCTGGAATGTTCCCTGTGTTCACCCTCCTTTTGTCTGTCCAGTTCCTATTCATCCCAAACTCTCACCCCACCCCAAACTAAGCTACATGGCCTATGTGTACCTCCATTTTGTACTCAACCCTATTAAGGGTGAGAAGGGAACATCACAGACTCAAAACACTCTAGGCTACCTGACAAGCCTGTCCCTGAGGTCCATCGTTCAACTACCTCCTCTTGTTCTGAATACAGACCCCTCAAATTTTCAATTATAATTGGCTTCCCAGGTAGTTTTGTCTTTAAAGAGTAAATGCACTTATCCTGTTGAGGCAAGCAGAACAGTCCACACGACTGTTTTATTGCCCATTGTAAATTAATAAAATGATATTTCAGTCTCTGTAAGCTTGAATAAAATGAGTTTGCCAAGAGAAGATTTTACTTTCAATGTGCTGACAAAAATTCAAGTTTTGAGCCTGCAAAGCAAAGATTCAGAGCTTGTACCACAGTGAATTTACCAATGTAAATAAACTTCCTGAGGTCTCTTGACAGCTAGCCAGCTGGCCTCCCTAGGCAGCATAATTAGAATGATGAGTGGTATAGAATTTAGACCCACTGCACTTCCATCTCCCCTTATGACTTGACAGAAACTCAGTGACAGAAGATTCCAGAGGCCATCTAATTCAAACAGTATGTTGCTTAAGCCCATAGACTGCTTAGAATAGTCTGAAAATCTAAAGCAGAGTATTATGGTCAGGGCTCAAATACATGGTCCATTGTAAAACACTAATCTGAAAATGTCTTGCCACCACAGGTAGCATGAGTGAGGAATGGGAGATGATAAAGTACTTTACTTAATATAATTATTATTAATAGTTAAATTATTATTGTATAAAATATATTCTAGGTGGAAGAGACTCTCTTTCTTTCTCTCTCCTCTCTCTCCCTCTCTCTCTCCTCTATTATCTGTATTAAGAAAAATGTTTTCTTTGCTAAGGGAGGAAAATATCTACCTAATAACTCAGGGCAATCATCTCTTTCATGTTATCACTTGTAAATGATATTACAATAGTGTACTTGATGTCAGCATTGCAAGATTACATAAAAAATAACACATGGTACACTTTTTAAAAGTGTTTTAGGAACCATGCTTGTTACAGGTTAGTTGGCTAAAAATGGGATCCAAAAATATATTTTACTTGACAGATTTGGGTTAATATATAAAATGGGTACTTAGTTGACAAACAAGCAAATTAATCTGGGAAGAAAATTTTTAAAAATGTTTGGAAAATACAGTCTCCTTCTTCTCCCTTTTATCTTATAGGGAAAGAAAATCTTTTCCTCTACCCTCTTAGTTCAAGTACCTGGGGAGATACAAATTAAACTAACAAAAGACAGATTAACAGGAGAAAAGGCATACAAGTTTTATTAATATTTACATGTGCATGATAACGTCACAAAAAAAAAAGAAGTGAAAAATCCAAAGAAGTGGTTAGACTCAGGGGCTTATATATCATTTTAACAAATGGTGATATACTGTAGAGAAGTAAGTAGACAAAGGAAAGGGAGTTTGGGCTTCTAGGGCAGATAAATTGTGGGAAAGTGACAAGAAAATATATGGGTAGAAGGAATGGAGGATAAGTGTTATTTTAGTAAGTTTTGTTTATGCAGACTCATTTCAGTGCCAGTTCTCCATCTCCAAAGTTATAAATTAATTAAACAGTAGGCAATACCTTAGCAGCCTACATAAGCAAACCAAAACCTAAGCCTGAAATGCCTCAAGGCTAAGAAATCAAAACCTAAGGACAACCTGTCACAAACAGCCCACTAGGCTTTCTCAATTAATGCAACTGCTTAAGCTATAGCTAATCAAATAATTTCCTTGCTTTGCTTCTGCCTCTTCTCTATAGAAAGTCTTTCCCCTGGCTCCTGTTTGTGGAGTGTTTCTAACTACTTCCAATTGGGTATTGCCCAATTCAAATCAATTTTTGCTCAAATAAACCTTATCATTTTTAATATACCTCAGTTTATCTTTGAACAAGCGATAAGGATAGCTCTCTTCTTCCTCGTACAGCAGAGGGGATAAATGTATGCCCTGCTTTGGGGCAGAAAGAAAGAGGGTAGGCAACTCTGTTTAAAAAAATAAAGAAGACAATTCAGGTGATACAACAAATTTTAAAACTTCATGACATTCATAGTCTCCTTTTGGAGAACTGCAAAATGAGGTAGAAAGCAAAACATGTTTATAGGATAAAGAATAAAGAACAAGGAAGAGACAAATGAAAAATATCTGATGGGCTAGGGCCATATAATCAAACTGGTTTGGGTGAGAAGACCTGGAGTTGGCTTGGCATTTGAGGTTTGGCTGAATAAATATTCAACTGGCCCTCTGTATTCATGGGTTCCACATCTGCAGACTCAACCAACCATAGATTGAAAATATTTGAAAAAAGAAACTCCAGAAGGTTCCAAAAGGCAAAACTTAAATTTGCCACACTACCAAATTCATTCTATGAGACCAACATCACCCCGATAACAAAACCAGACAAAGATATCACAAAAAGAGAAAATTGCAGGCCAATATCACTGATATGAATATAGATGCAAAAATCCTCAACAAAATATTAACAAACCGAATTCAACAATACATTGAAAGGATCATACACCATGATCAAGTGGGATTTAGCCCAGGGATGCAAGGATGGTTCAATAACCACAAATCAATCAATGTGATACACCATATTAACAAACTGAATGATTAAATTACAAGAGAATCTTTTTTTTTTTTTTTTTTTTGCAGTACGCGGGCCTCTCACTGTTGTGGCCTCTTCTGTTGCAGAGCACAGGCTCTGGACACGCAGGCTCAGCGGCCATGGCTCACGGGCCTAGCCGCTCCGCGGCATGTGGGATCTTCCTGGACCGGGGCACGAACCCGCATCCCCTGCATCGGCAGGCGGACTCTCAACCACTGTGCCACCAGGGAAG
>NC_041219.1:26975298-26980636 GCF_002837175.3 Physeter macrocephalus
TTTTTTTTTTTTTGCAGTACGCGGGCCTCTCACTGTTGTGGCCTCTTCTGTTGCAGAGCACAGGCTCTGGACACGCAGGCTCAGCGGCCATGGCTCACGGGCCTAGCCGCTCCGCGGCATGTGGGATCTTCCTGGACCGGGGCACGAACCCGCATCCCCTGCATCGGCAGGCGGACTCTCAACCACTGTGCCACCAGGGAAGCCCCAAGAGAATCTTATAATGGAGAAGGCACCAACTTAAATGTGCATAAGAAATTTTACCCTTCATTACCAGTCTTTTCCTGGCAACCTCCTATAACTGGCCTCCTCCCACCAACAGAGACACAGACACAGACACAGACACAGATTCACACATCTTTCTTTTATCTTCAGCTGAAGATGATCTTTCAGCTGGTAGCTTAGGCCACCTAGGGTGTTATTCATTTTTCCCTGGGTATCTCCCATGTGTACATGAGGTATACATGTTAATACAATTCTATTTGTTTTTCTCTTGCTAATCTGCCTTTTATTACAGAGTGTCCCAGCCTATAATTCAGAAGGGTAGAGGCAAAATTATTTTTCCTCCCCTACAGTTCATTCAAGAAACTACTACATATGTTGCAATTGAATTGGAAGACCTTAGGATGGAATTTAAAGCTAATAATAAATAATTTAGTCTTATGGAAAAAATAAGTGACGAAAATAATCTTTAAATCATTTTATATACTGAAGAAAAATTCTGAGATAGCATATGTTAAAAAGAAAAACTATAAGCCCAAAATGGTGTCACTTGTGCTAAAGTTAAATACTAAACCTATATTTAATACCAACCTGCAGTTTTAATCTTCCCCAGGAATGTAATCTTTCTTTTTTTTTTTTTGTTTTTTTAGGTAACTCTGGTTTAAACATTATACAGTTGAAACTTGAACATGTGTTTGAACTGTGAGGGTCCATTTATATGCAGATTTTTTTTCTATAACTATACGGTCAACCCTCCCTATTCTCAGGCTTCGCATCTGCAGATTCCACCAACCACGAACCAAAATTTCCATCCACTGTTGGTTGAATCTGAGGATGCAAAACCCACAGTTAATGGAGGGCCAGCTGTATTCATTGTACTATGCCATTTTGTATAAGGAACTCGAGCATGTGTGTGTCCATGGGGGCTCCTAGAACCAATCCCCCATGGATACAGAGGGACGACTATATAAATTTCATGTGTACAACATTATAATTCAACTTCCATATACACTACAGCATTCTTACCACCCAAAATCTAGTTTTATCTGCCCATACAATTGACCTTCTTTACCCATTCCTCCCCCAACCCCACTTCCCCTCTAGTAACTACCAATCTATTCTCTGTATCTGTTTGTTTTCATTTTGTTTTGTTTTGTTTGTTTTTATATTTTACATATGAGTGAAATCACATGGTATTTGTCTTTCTCCATCTGACTTACTTCACCTTAATGCCTTCAAGGTCCATCCATGCTGTTGCAAATGGCAAGATTTCATCTTTTTTTAATGGCTGAATAATATTACATTGTATATATATATATATATATATATATATATATATATATAACTTCACGTGCATGCTGACCATCTATGTGTCTTCTTTGGAAAAATGTTGTTCAGATCCTCCGTCTATTTTTAAATTGGGTTGTTTATTTTTCCTTGTCGTTGTGTTATTGTTGAACCCATGTTCATGTGCCCCGTGCACAGTAAAGCCAAACAAACCAAAACATCAGGGTTTGGAGCAAAGAAAGGTTTATCAAAGGGCCAAGCAAGGAGAGTGGGCAGCTTATGTTCAAAGGACCCAAGCTCCCCAATGGTTTTCAGGGAAGAGTTCTTAAAGGCAACATTTGGGGTGAGGGCTACAGGGGGCATGACTTTCTTCTAATCAGTGGTGATATAACAGGGTGGTGTTCCAGGGATCTCAATCATCAACCTTCTGGTTCCAACCAGTCTGGGGTCTCAGCATGTAGTTACCATTTTCCACCTGGGTGGGGTCTTAGTTCCTGCAGAACAACTCAAAGATATGTATCAAGGAGGAACTAGGACTGTTTTATCACCAAAATATTGTTTCTTGACTGATTTTCCTTTATTTCTGCACTGATTTTCCTTTGTTTCTGCATTCCCTTAATTCCCTAACTAGTAACTGGTTGAATCTGCTCTTTAGAACTCAGGGATGGCCTAGGAGATTGAAGCCTTTTGCTATAAGCAAGAAATGGGGGTCCCAGAAAGGTTTTTGTACCAAGGAGAGCCTCACAGAATCCTGCTCATTTTCAATCCCCCCTTTTCTTTGACAGTCCTCTATCCTGAGAGGAACAGGTACAGAACAAGAAAGGGAATAAAGTTTTGGATAGAGAGGTTAATCATAAACTCAGCAGGGGAAACGTGGTTTCAGGCAGACTCAGTTTCAGTGTTGTATGAGTTCTTTTTATATATTTTGGATATTAGCCCCTTATCAGATATATGATTTGCAAATATTTTCTCCCATTCAGTAGGTTGTCCTTTCATTTTGTTGATGCTTTCCTTTGCTGTGCAGAAGCTTTTTTAGTTTGATGTAATCCCATTTGTTTACTTTTGGTTTTGTTTCCCTTGGCTGAGGAGATGTACCCCCAAAAAATATTGCTAAGACTGACGTCAAAAAGTGTACTGCCTGTTTTCTTCTGGGAATTTTATGGTTTCAGGTCTTACATTCAAGTCTTTAATCCATTTTGAGTTAATTTTTGTATATGGTAGAAGATAAGGGTTTCAATCTTTTGCATGTGGCTGTGCAGTTTTCCCAACATGATTTACTGAAGAGACTTTCCTTTCTCCATGGTATGTTCTTGGCTCCTTTGTCATAAATCAGTTGCCCATATATGTGTGGGTTTATTTCTGGGCTCTCATCTCAGAAATGTAATCTTAGTCAACCAGTTTGGAATTTCCTGGTCATCACCAGTGAGGTAACCTGTCATGTGGGCCCTGTATCCCCCAGAGGAAGAAGAGACAATCTGCATGATAAAACTGTTACCATTCTCCTCTCCCTAAAAAAGATCTCCTGGCCCCAAATAACTCTTTTCTTCTGCTAATGACTTCCTTGCCCCACCTTCCTTTTTATAAAAGCATCTCATTTTGTACCACTCCTCAGAGTCCCCTTCTAGCTGCTAGAATGGGCTGCTTCCTGATTAATTAAATCGTTGAACAGAGCCAATTAGAATCTTCAAATTTACTTGGTTGAATTTCATTTTTTGTTTGTTTGTTTTTAACACATACAACCAATTTAGTGGAGTAATTTACAATTGAAAACTTAAAGGTATTTTTAGGTAGATCAATATTTCTGTCCCTAAATTTTGATAATCTTGGCAAATTTAAAATACTGTGAGGTAGTATAGAATAAAGGATCCGTTGTACCATCTGCTCTGACTTTGAAAGTTGAAGACATTTGGAAAGACCAACTCATTTTTTAAGCCTGCATAGTGTTTGCTGACCCTGATTAGAAACTTGGCTTGAATAATTGTGCCAACAGTTTAAAAGGAACTATATCTGTTTTTGTTTTGTTTCCTTTTATTGTATTTAATTTTTTTGGCTTGTTTGTTTCTTTTATTTGGAAAATTAATAACTGCTAAAGTTTGGAAGAAGTGGATTTACTCGTAAACCCTCTAAAGAAATGTCTGCAAGGTATTTTCTTTGTATTGTCAATTGCTTACTCTAGCAACAGTCAGTTTAGAAGTTTCTCTTTCATGCAAACGAAGTACTAGTTGTTGAGACACAGGTTTGACTAGAAAACCAAACTTACTTGTGGTTGTAAAATGGTCCATAAAACAGAAGTAAAATACAGGACTATGTTGGTGGATAAGAATTAATCCCTTTTTATTTGAAAGAAGCTCTCCAGTAAGTAAAACTTTTCAACATTGAGTAATGTTGTTCTATTAAATATTGCAAACATTGTGTGTTGTTTTTATTTATTTTTTTAAAAGTTATTTTTATTTATATATTTATTTGGCTGCATCGGGACTTCTTTGCTGTGCACGGGCTTTCTCTAGTTGTGGTGAGCAGGGGCTACTCCTTGTTGTGGTGCACGGGCTTCTCATTGAGGTGGCTTCTCTTGTTGCAGAGCACTAGCTCTAGGTGCGTGGGCTTCAGTAGTTGCTGCACATGGGCTCAGTAGTTGTGGCTTGCGGGCTCTAGAGTACAGACTCAGTAGGGGTGTTGCTCGGGCTTAGTTACTCTGCAACATGTGGGATCTTCCCGGACCAGGGCTCAAACCCGTTTCCCCTGCATTGGCAGGCGGATTCAACCACTGCACTACCAGGAAAGAGCTGTGTGTTGTTTTTAAAGTCATTTACATAACGATATGAGGTTGCAGTGGTTATTTACTTGCTCTACATTACCTTGTATATTGTAAATTTTTCATTGCAAGAACAAAATAAACGGAAAGCTGGTAGCTAAAACGTATCAAGCACTTACCAGCAGTTTTCTGAACTTCTTACTTATATTATTTCTTTTATTCCTCACAATAATCTGATAAGATAAAAGGTACTGAGGCTTAGATTAAACAAAAAAAAAAGAACATTGCCCAGACCAAGAAGTGGTTGAGCCAGGATTTGAAGCCAGGTAGTCTGATTCCAAAGCCTATTCTCTTAATGATTTCAAATACTTGAATACCTAGTAGACCAGTAAAATAGGCAATAGCATTCTAGGAGTTTAATCGTTTTATTTATCTATTGTGAAATTAATTAAATAAGGAGCCATTATACTGAGGTGCTTCTAATATCTTAGTAGCCTGTCTAAGTAAACCAACACCTAAGCCTGAAATGCCTTAAGGTTAAGAAATCAAAATCTAAGGACGACCTATCACAAACATCCAACTAGGCTTTTCAAAATAAGGCAAACAGGGCTTCCCTGGTGGCGCAGTGGTTGAGAGTCCGCCTGCCGATGCAGGGGACGTGGGTCCGTGCCCCGGTCCGGGGGGATCCCACATGCCACAGAGCGGCTAGGCCCATGAGCCATGGCTGCTGAGCCTGCGCGTCCGGAGCCTGTGCTCCGCAACGGGAGAGGCCACAACAGTGAGAGGCCCGCGTACCACAAAAAAAAAAAGCAAAACAAAACAAAAGGCAAACACTTAAGCTATGGCTAATCAAATAATTTCTTTGCTTGGCTTCTGCTTCTTCCCTATAAAAGTTTTTCCCCTAGCTCCTATTGGTAGAGTGCTCCTAACCACTTCTAGTTTGGTATTGCCTGATTAAAATAGACTTTTGCTCAAATAAACTCTTAAAAATGTTAATAGGTCTCAGTTTACCTTTTAACACTATATATATATATATTTTTTTTTTTTTTTTTTTTTTTTTTTTCGGTACGCGGGCCTCTC
>NC_041219.1:26980646-27044533 GCF_002837175.3 Physeter macrocephalus
CGGTACGCGGGCCTCTCACTGTTGTGGCCTCTCCCGTTGCGGAGCACAGGCTCCAGACGTGCAGGCTCAGCGGCCATGGCTCACGGGTCTACCGCTCCGCAGCATGTGGGATCTTCCCGGACCGGGGCACGAACCCATGTCCCCTGCATCGGCAGGCGGACTCTCAACCACTGCGCCACCAGGGAAGCCCAACACTATATATTTTAAAAACATTCTCATAAACTTTTATCTCCTATAACTGTATGGTCTTCATAATTTTCATTTCTAGTGCCTAGTATTCAATCAACATTAGAATGTTAAAAATCAACCCACAATTTTTAAAAAAAAAATTTCTATTATTTTATATATTTATATCTTTTTTGTTTGCTCATAAAAGATGTTTAGCATATCAGAATTACATAAATCACATTCCATATGTTAATATGTCATTTTCAAAAAGTTAAAAACTATGATTCTCATTGTTGTTTACCTCATTAATGAGAGAACTAGCAGAATGATAAACCTGGTTCAAATAGGGCATAAGAAGACAAAGGTATTTATAGCCATTGAAAGGGAAAATAATGCTGGAATACAATTACTAAATTACATAAAATTTGGTTAATGCCCCATAGGGCAATAAAACTAATATTTGCGTTACAATCCAATGTCTTCTACTAGACACAAATCATTTGCATCCTATGAGACAAAGTTATTTGCATTGCTGAAACACATTTATTTGCATCAATCACTGTCTGGTTTTCTACAATTTAACATCTACTACTACAGAATCATTTTTACCATTTATCACTATCATATTATGTATTTTACATATTTACCTTGTTTATTGTCTTCTCCCACCATTAGAATATAAAGGCAGAACTTTTCCCCTCTTTTGTGCATCGCAGTATCCCCAATACCTAAAATAGTGCCTGTTCCAGAGTAGGCACTCATCATATGTGTCGAATGAATAAATGAGTAAAAACAAAAAATGATATGGTTGACTTTAACTTTAAAAACATAGGCCATCCAAGGGGGGAAAGTGGCGGGGAAGGGGTGGTGGTATGATGAATTGGGAGATTGGGATTGACATATATACACTGATATGTATAAAATGGATAACTAATAAGAACCTGCTGTATAAAAAAATAAAATTCTTAAATTAAAAAAAAAGCATAAAAACATAAGCCATATTAAGAGGAAAAAATGTAAAGTAACCAAGCCCAAAGTAAATTAAGAAGTAAACTAAATCCTAAAGGAGAGACAAACTCTCATATTGATGCCTGAATAGAGGAAATTTCCAGCCCAACTTTATGCAGAGATTAATAGAAATGACATATGATGAGATGGAAAAACAAGCAGCACCTGTAGAAAATCTGTTATCCTCTCATTCTCAAGGTGAAAGTAGAGAGGAAACAACTGTGTGCTCTCTGAAGAGAGCTGGGGTGAGGGGGTGTGGAGTAAGGGGGAGGAACAAGTTCCAGATTGTAAAACTCAACGAAATAAATTCCACCTCAAGAAGCCACTTGTTACTGAAAGAACTGAACTATACTACTTTGGCATAAGGATTATTTTGAGCTGAAGGCAATTAAGAAACAGCAGGCATGGGGAAAAAAAAAAAAGCTCTCTGCCATCCCCAGATCTGGTCAAAAGCAAAACATACATTTCCATTTGTAAAAGTGTCTCCCTCTCCTGTACGAGGAAGAGAAACCTATCATTCCCCATCTTAATCACTGGAGATAGCGCCGGACTTTTACAAGCCCAGAGACGTACGGAGAGCCATCTAAATGACAGACCTTACAAGTACCCTTATCTTCCATCTTCCCAGAAACTCAAACCCCTTTTCCTTTGTCTGGCACTTCACAAATGTAGTATTGCTCTTTGTTGAAATGGTATATAGGCCTTTGGGTTTGATGGCTTCTTTAGGGTTTTCACTTCATTTCCGTAAGGCCTCTGATAGGCACATTTCATAAATCTTCTGTTAATCTGTCTTTTGCCAGTTCAATTTGCATGGCCCCAGCCACTGAACCTAAGAAGGGAGAGGGAAAAGATTTTTCCTCCCACACATTTTCCAGCCACTTGACCTCCCTTGTCGGCATCTACTCTGCAAATATGGTCATATTTTTGACATGATATCTTTAAGGCTATCACCTAAATAGTCTTTAATCACTTTAACAGTAATATATTAACTCAATTCGGTTCAAACCATTTGATGATTAGGTGAAAAGAAGGACTTTACTGAGATAAATCCAAGTTGACAATCTTTTTAATGTGTGAACATTTTGCTGTCTCAATCAGAGATTTATTTCACATCACATTAGAGAAAATTTGGCTCTTAAATCGTTCCTTGCATCCTCAAAAATACCATACATATAGGGTATTTTATTTGGTCTTTAGCATAGAAGCTTGTTATTGTAGATTCAAATCTCTAGTCTAGAGGCAGCTGCTAAAGTAAGGTAGTAATGCAAATAACTTTTTTAATGTTAATATTTTTATATGATCTTATTTTTAATTGTTATAAGACATTTCTGAACTATATAGCAGGAACTGGAGAACTTCCTCTATAAAGGACCAGAGAGTATATATTTTAGGCTTTGCATGTCATATGGTCTCTGTTGACTTCCTAGGGAGGCTGAGCATTTTTCCATGTTTTATTTGACATTTAAGTTTCTTCTTCTGTGAAACTCCTATTTTTATCTTTTGTCCATTTGCATATTCTAGATATTAGTATTTTGTCTGTCATTTGTGTTATAAATATCTTCTTCCAGATTGTGGCTTGTCCTTTCGCTGTCTTTGTTTTATTTGTTAATAAATGGACATCTTAATCTTAATGAATTTAAATGTATCAATATTTCCCTTTATGTGTTGAGAAATCCTTTAATATGCTGTCATAAAAATATTATACAGCTTTATAAACATTTTGTCTTTCACATTTAATTCTTTAGTCTATCTGAAATTGATTTTATAAATGGTGTAAACTAAACATCCTTTTATTTTTCCACATGGATAACCAGTTGTATCTGCTTTCTCCCACTGATATCCATTTCCAGCTCTGTCATATATCAGGTTTTTCAATAAACATATATGTGATTTGGGTGGGTGGTTTTCTGTTCTATTTTATTGATCTGTCTATCTCTTGCCAGTTTCATATCATATCTTATTGTAGCTTTGTGATATGTCTTGATATCAGCTTGTTCTTTTTTAGTCTAATTTTGCTAGTCTTGGCCCTTTGCTTTTCATATGAATTTTAGAAACATTTTGACAAATTCCACATAAAAATTCTGTTGAGATTTTAATTGAAATTGATTAGAAACAATTTCATCAATTTTGGAAGAATTAAATATTCAATTATAGAGTCCTCTAATTCATAAATATGTTTTGTCTCTCCATTTATTTAGATCTTTAATACCATTCAGTAAAGTCTTACACTTTATTACAAAAGGGTCTTACATATTTTTATTAAAATTATTTCTAGATATATTTTTGTTGCATTTTCTAACTGTAGATGCTGTATCAAAATATAATTAACCTTTTATATTTTGAACTTAAATCTTATGATCCTGTTACACTCTATTTCCAAAAGTAAGTCAAGATATACATTTGTGTTTTCTTTGTAGGCTATTATATTCTTTGTGAATAATGACAGTTTTTAAAATGTATTTCCAGTCATTATTTCTTTATCTTGTGGATTGCTTTGGATAAGACTTTCATTGCAATGTCATATAGAAACAGTGATAAGAAGCATCCTGGTATTGTTCTTGGTTTTAAAAGTATAACTTTAATACTTCATTAAAATATGTTTGCTCTAGGCCTTTTTAAAAAATTATCAGGTTAAGGTTGCTTTTTAAACCAAAAATTGCTGCTGAACCTTATTGAATTTTTAATCTATTGAGATGATCATATTGCCATTAATCTCTTGATGTAGTGAATCACACTAAGTGATTTTCTAATGTTAAACCAATTCTGCATCCTTAAAATCAACTCAACTTGGCAAGCCTGTATGGTCTTTTTCTATGTCTTATGGTATTCAGTTTGCCAATATTTGTTTTAGGATGCTGACATCTATGTTCAAAACTGAGAGAATCTATAACTTGCATTTCTTACACTGAAATTGTTTGGTTTTAATATTACCATTATACCTGTTGACCTGAAATAAGTAGATTGCTGGATATTTCTCCAGCAAAGATGGGTTTATTCCTGATCAGCAGAGAATTGCAATTTGGGGTCTGCCACCATGGCAAGACAGGTACAAGTCCTGGCACAGCACGGGGAGGAGAATGCTTTTAGAGAGAGGAAAAGGAAGTTGGGAGAGCTGTAGTAAACAGAGAGTCCATGGCTTTTCATTGGCTGAGTCCTTGCCAGGAAAGCAGTCTTTCTTCCTCGCCTTGGGCTTTACTATCGTGGCAGGGTGTTAGAGCTCCCCCTTCTGGTCTCCTGACTCTACTTCTTTGAGGTTTCCGTTTATTAATTTTACATACCCAACTTCTGAAAATGAGTCCAAGAGTGTTTCTTCTCCCCTACCCCCATCTTATATTCCTTGAAAGTGTGTTAAAACTCACCTATAAAATTATCTGGGCCTGGTGGGTTTTCTTTGCATGCGTGAGAAGATTTTAAAATACTGATTCAATTTTTTACAATTTTAACAATTTTTCCTAAATTTGTTCATTTGTGTGTTCTGTCCTTTTAATTTCTGTTTATCATTATTTTGCCCTTTTTGCCACTATCTTTGGTTTTATTCTTTTGTTTTCTCTTGTAATCTCATAGATTTGAAGCTTAGCTTATTTACTTTCAGGTATACTTTTCTTTCTAATGTAAGCATTGAGAACATGCATTTTCCTCTCCAAGAAGTATATTTTAAAATTTTCAGACATACACTGTTTAAAAAAATCTTTTAAAATGCGTTTCTAATTCAATTGCATTGTGTTTAAAGAATACGGTCTGTGTATGCCAGTTGTGGTTTGTTTTTTTTTCTGGTACACGGGCCTCTCTCTGCTGTGGCCTCTCCCGTTGCGGAGCACAGGCTCCGGACGCGCAGGCTCAGCGGCCATGGCTCACGGGCCTAGCTGCTCCGCGGCATGTGGGATCTTCCCGGACCGGGGCACGAACCCGCATCCCCTGCATCGGCAGGCGGACCCTCAACCACTGCGCCAACCACTGCACCACCAGGGAAGCCCTATGCCAGTTCTTTTAAAAACTTATTCAAACTTGCTTTTGGCCATATACCTGAACAGTTTTCACATAAATGCTTTAGGGGCACCTGACAGGAATGTATGTAATCTAGTTGTCAGGTCTAGGGGTCTATATGTATCCACTACATGAAGTTTGTTGCATTTTTCAAATCATCTATATTCCTACTAATATATTTTATGATTGGTCAATTAATTATTTATATGATATACCAAAATCTCCCACTCTGCTGGGGGATTTGTTGATTTTTCTTATAATTCTGGCAACTTTTACTTTATGTATTTTAAAGCTGTGCTATGCGGCCTATACAACTTTAGAATTATTAAATTATGATGAAGTGAATCTTCTATCAATGTTTTTACCTTATTACAGTAATATTTTTTTGTTTTAAAGTCTAATATGAATATAGTCATACCACCTTTATTTTGGTTAGTATTTGTTTAGCATACGAGTTTTACATCCTTTGAATTTTAGTCTGTCTCTTTTTTTAATGGTTTAGGCAGTGGTGTGCTGGCAAATGCTTAACAACCAGCCCTCTGGGAAGGCAAGGTAGAGTCTGATTTGCAGAATTTACTGATTTCTGTTGCCTCAATACTGCCACCTGAGACTGCCAGATAAAATACAGGCTGCCCAGTTAAATCTGAATTGCAGATAAACAATGAATTATTTTTAATATAAGTATGTCCCAAATAGTACATGGAACACACTTACTTTTAAAACATATTTGCCATCTTGTTGCCAAAATGGTGACCTCTGGGGGAGGTCACGCCAAGGAATATTCCCTGGGGCCTCTGCCACCAGTGTCCTTGCCCCCATAGTGAGCCACAGCCGACCCCCTGCCTCCCCAGGAGACCCTCCAAGACCGGCAGAGATCGTTGACACCTCCTAAAGCACAGAACTATACTTGCAAACCAGACAACACTAGGACATGATGACCAAGGCTGATACCATTCACAGATGAGATTCCAGAACAATGTTTCTAGTTCAGAGTCTCCTGTGTCCGATTGCTAAATACTGGCTTCAAACAAAGCAGTACCCTGCTTGTTTCAGGTGTGTCTCTTGTAGACAACACATGGCTCTGTATTATAATTGCCTACTTACTTATCTCTATTTCCCTCTGGCTTATCAGCTACACAAAGATAAAGACTTTGTTCACTATTGTATCCACAGTTCCTGGTTTAGTGCCTAATACTTGATGTTTAATTAATTAATGCATATTGCATGCCTGAATGAAGTATACAGCACAGTGGTTAAGAATGAGGTGTTTCTGAGTCATTTAAATCTCAGATATGCCACCATGTAAATGTAGAAAGGCTAGCTAAGTTACTTAACCTTTCTAAGACTTGGTTTTTTTCCTGGTATAATGTGGCGAACAGTAGCACCTCCTTCAGTAGTATTTTGTGAGCATTTAGCATTTGCCTGGTACATTTTAAATACCCAGTAACAAATGGTTAATGTTGTTATTTGTGTTGAACAATATTGATAACCCACTTGACACCATGATCTCATAATTCCTTGCCCGCAGCCTTCCCATTCACAAGGTGAATCGAAGACCACGTCTGAATTTATCATCGCTGAAAGCTGCTTCATTGACCACGAACTAAACTCCCAAATCCCACTCTCTGATAACAACCTTACTCACGGAACTTGCACAGACAATATTAGGATTGTTCCTTTTAAAAAACTGCCAATTTAGGAGGAAAATACTATCTAGCTGTCATATGTATTTCTCTTCCGATTTAGTAGGTAGAATGTTTTCAGTTTATTGGAAATAGGTGTTTCTTTTGTCACTTTCCTCTTCATGTCTTCTGCCCATTTTCTACTGGTATGTTAACCTCTGTCTTTTGAATTTGTAAGAGCACTTTATATATTAGGAATATATCAACCCTTTGTGCAGCATGTATTTTGAAAATAATTTTCCCAAGTTTTCATTCATTGCTTCTCATGGTGCTTTTATTTTATTTTTTTAATTTTTTATTGGAGTATAGTTGACTTACAATGTTGTGTTACTTTCTGCTGTATAGCAAAGTGAATCAGTTATGCATATACATGTATCCACTCTTTTTTATCATGGTACATTTAAATATACAGAATTTTTCTTATTTTTAGGAAGTAAAAAATATCAGTCTTTCCTATTTAAACATTGTAGAAATATATGATTTAGAATGTGAAAGTCCCACATATTTTTACACTCTGCCCACCCTGTGAAAACCACTGATAACAATTTAGTATATCTTCATAACACATGTATTGATACTCAGTATGTAAGGTCAATTGTCTACTCTTTTCCATTCTTAATGCTGCCACCTGGTCTGGGCCACCATTGTCTCTTGCCTTCCTCTCCTTCCTCTCCAAATCACTGTTCTTATCACAGACAAAATGGTCATATTCAAACATAAACTAGATTTTTTTCTAAACATACACTAGCATATAGATCATTAACCAATGAATACATACTATTCAGTCCCTTGCTCTATTCTCACTTAACTGTATACATTGAGCCTCTCTATGTTCAAATATTGCATGGAACATACTTTTTTTTTTTAACTATTCCTTGTGTATCTGAAATTTGAATGTAATTGGACGTCCTGTATTTTTAATTTGCTAAATTGCACAGTCTTACGTCTATTGTTGGTCCAAGGTTCTAGCCTTCTCTCAGCCAGAGGAAGGGGTTAAGGAGACTTGAGGAGCATGCAACCAATTCTATTAAGGGCAGAACCTGGATGTGTCACATATTACTTCTGCTTATAGCCCATGGCCATAACTTAGTCACATGGCTACACAGAACTTCTAGGGAGGCTTGGAAATGTAGCCTTTTTCTGGGCAGGTATTTGGCCAGCTAAAACCCTATTACCATGGAAGAAAGGAAGAATGAACGTTAGGGAACAACTTAGTTCCCTAGATAGGCACTATTGTTAGAGATAACAATCTTTGGATACAGTCTCGGTAGGACTGTCATTAGAGGTACCCAATTCCTCTCCCCATTCTAACCAAGGAATGGGCATGTGACCCAAACTGAGCCACTCAGACACTCTCTGAAACTGAAATCTTAAGCAAAGTGACATAGAAACTTCAAATAGTTGAAGTTCATTCATCTTGATTGTGGTAACCTGAAGAAACTAAGCATATGGCTTCATGCTACTTAGATCTCTAGAGTTTTCTGGTTCTTGAGCTTGCCCTGAGTCTGCCTTCACAGATTCAAATTTTCCTTGGATTCTGTAAGATACCCTTTTTTTCCCCCTTAAGTTGTTTAGAATTGGTTTGGGCAACTAGCAATTATAGAACTTTAACTGATCAAAGCTCAAGTGTGGATGCATTCCAAGGTGAGGAGATAAAAAATCAGTTCCCCACCCCTGAGGATCTCTGTCTAAGCAAATTTTCACTTCTGCATTACAGTTTTGAGACTTAAGGTAACAAGACAATAATAGCATCAAAAATAGTGGTTTAAAATGGAAACAGAGAGAGAAGTGAAAATTAAATTTGACTAAGCTAATAGTTGCACTTACTTTGTGCCTACTTGCAGAGATTACTGATTAATAGTTGCAACAACTCTGTGCTTTGTTAATATTTTACACGTATTATCACATTAAACCCTTGTAGCAACAATAATAGGCATTATTATTATTCTCATCTTGCAGATGGGGAAAATGGGGCTTATAAAGTTAAGTGATTTTCTGAAGGTCACGTAACTGATAATGGTTGTAGTCAACATTCAAAACTAAGTTTAATTTCAGCACTTGAGCTGTTAACCATTATACCATACTACCCCCAGACCTTAAAAAATAAAAAAGATATTTGCTATCTGAACAGCCTTTTAATTTAACTTCTATTTTTTAACATTTATTATTTATTTATCTGAGGTTGTATCTTTTTTTTTTGTTTGTTTTTGTTTTTGTTTTTTTGTGGTATGCGGGCCTCCCTCTGTTGTGGCCTCTCCCGTCGCGGAGCACAGGCTCCGGACGCGCAGGCTCAGCGGCCATGGCTCACGGGCCCAGCCGCTCCGCGGCATGTGGGATCCTCCCAGACCGGGGGCGTGAACCCGGTTCCCCTGCATCGGCAGGCGGACGCGCAACCACTGCGCCACCAGGAAAGCCCTGAGGCTGTATCATATGAGAAAATTTCACACTTACAAAAATAAAAAGAATGGTATAATAAAGCCTCATGGTACCCATCACCTAAATTCAACAATTATTCCCCTTCCACCATCCTTTTTTCATCAGTCCTCTCTCCAAATTCACACTTTATTTTCTTTTATCCTGGAGTATATTTAATTTAATTTATTTTTCTTTTTTAGAAATTTATGTTTGTGTTATTTTTTATTTTAAAATTTTTATTGGAGTGTAGTTGATTTACAATGTTGTGTTAGTGTCAGGTATATAGCAAAGTGAATCAGTTATACATATACATATATCCACTCTTTTTAAAGATTCTTTTCCCATATAGGCCATTACAGAGTATTGAGTAGAGTTCCCTGTGCTATACAGTAGGTCCTTATTAGTTATCTATTTTATATATAGTAGTGTGTATATGTCAATCCCAATCTCCCAATTTATCCCACCCCCCCTTACCTCCGGTAACCATAGATTTCTTTTCTACATCTGTGACCCTACTTCTGGTTTGTAAATAAGTTCATTTGTACCTTTTTTTAGATTCCACATATAAGAGATATCATATGATATTTGTCTTTCTCTGTCTGACTTACTTCACTCAGTATGACAATCTCTAGGTCCATCCATGTTGCTGCAATGGCATTATTTCGTTCTTTTTTTATGGCTGGGTAATATTGCATTGTATATACGTATCACATCTTCTTTATCCATTCCTCTGTCAGTGGACATTTAGGTTGGTTCCATGTCCTGGTTATTGTAAATAGTGCTGCAATGAACATTGGGGTACATGTATCTTTTCTAGTTATGGTTTTCTCTGGGTATATGCCTAGGAGGAGGATATGATAGCTCTATTTTTAGTTTTTTAAGGAACCTCCATTCTGTTCTCCATAGTGGCTGTACCAATTTACATTCCCACCAACAGTGTAGGAGGGTTCCCTTTTCTCCACACCCTCTCCAGCATTAGTTGTTTGCAGATTTTGTGGTGATGGCCATTCTGACTGGTGTGAGGTGATACCTCATTGTAGTTTTGATTTGCATTTCTCTAATAATTAATGATGTTGAGCATTTTTTCATGTGCTTTTTGGCCATCTGTATGTCTTCTTTGGAGAAATGTCTATTTGGCTCTTCTGCCCATTTTTGGATTGGGTTGTTTTTTTTTTTTTGATAATTTATGTTTATTTTTTATTATTTTATCCTGGAGTATTTTAAAACAAACCTTCACCTATAAATACCTCAGTATATTTCTCTAGTGCATAAGAACCTAAAAGAAAAAAATAACATCATAACATTATCATGCCCCCCCAATTAATAACAATTCCTTAATATATTTAATATCCAATCCAAGTTCAATATTTCCTGATTGTCTCAGAAATATCTTTTTACAGTTCAAATAAAAATTCAATATCTGACATATGTCAGATATTCTCAAGTTTCTTTTAACTTATGACAGTTTCCCTTCTCTTTCTTCCTCTATGCCATGTGTTTGTTGAAGAAAAAGGGGGCTTTTGTCCTGTGGAATATCTAACCTTCTGGATTTGGCTAAGGTACCCTCCTCGTGTCATTAACAGGTTCTTCCATCTCCTGTCTGTCCTGGAAGCTGTTAGTTAGTTCAAGAGATCTGATTAAATTAGGCTCAAAAAAACTTTTTAAAAAAATTTTGGCAAGAACACTCCATAGGTGGTGTAATAGCTGACTTTTTAAATAAATTGTGTAACTGATTTATTAAATGTGCTAAATCAGTGATTATAATCAGTAAACTGCTTTGTCTTCTCCCACCACTGCCTTCAAACAAGCAGATCTCCCTTTGTCCCCGGTGACATTTCAGGCAGATCCTTGACCTTTGGTGCCACTCTCAGATGTGAGAAGAGTCTCACTTTCAGCTACAGAAAATTCCAGTCAAGTGTAAATTAAACTTTAATTTCTCATCCATTTCAAATCTCCCTCCTCCCCGCTCTCCTATTACAGCTGTCAAGCATGGCCTTTTCTTTCACTCCATTGGGTAGACAGTCTCCACTGGGACCCTCCAGTCCCTGGGAAACATTGTGCATTCTTGCCCAGCCGAATGGTGGAAGTGTAACTTGCAACCCTTCGTCCTCACCCAGCCACTAGGGGCAGCTCCAGCCAGACTTCAGTGTGCAGATTTCTCTATATCCCTCAAACTCCAAAGAACCCTTGTCAGATTCTTCCAAAAACTTGCTCATCTTGCACTCCTGTAATAGCTCAGGGTAAACGTACACATTCCTCCAGCCAGGCAAGCAACTGGCCAGGGATTGAAAGCCCCACACCCCTTTCTGGCTAGCACTCCAGAGTGCTGAAGGGCTCTCTCGCTGCCTCCCTTCACTTGGTTCCAGTGGGAAGAGCAATGGCCCATTCAGACCAGGGAAGAAATGCCACCATGCTCACTCCTCTTGGGAAGTCCCCCTGAAGATGCATCTGGCCATCTTTCTCTGCTAAAGGCTGTGGGAGTGATGGTTGCTGGAACAGAATGTCCATTTCATAGTGAGACCTGGGCACATGTGTTGAGGGCCCTTCTTTAAAATAAGGGGCTGCTTCTTACCTATTGTTTATACCTCTGAGGTTGTATCTTACTCTTATTAACAGGAAAATCCCAATCTACATCCATACAAGTCTACTAAGATTTACCCTTGATTTAACTTTGTAAAGTAATTCTGCTAAATATATGGAATTTCCTATTTTATTTTATTTTATTATTTTTAAAATTTTTATTGGAGTATAGTTGCTTTACAATGTTGTGTTAGTTTCTGCTGTACAGCAAAGTGAATCAGCTATACATATACATATACCGCGACCCCCGCTTTTGGATTTCCTTCCCTCCTAGTTTATTTTAAAATGAATGATTTGGAGAAACTCAACACTCTCCAGGACATTTTTTCATGTATCACTGTGATGTTGGGGAACACCATGCACAAGGCAAACACATTCTTGTCTTCTGTCCTTACTCAAGAAGACCTGGGTGGTCTACTAAATACCAACAACAACAAAGCAAGAAAAGGGAAACATTTCCAAAAACAGCAGAGGACAATGAAGCGGGTCCACAGTGATATATCAGCTAAATTAAATTCACCCAGTCTATGTCATACGTAGAACTGTGTGCTTGTTTGATTCCCATGTTATATTAGATACAACCTATAACCATTTTAATTGATGTGTTAAGATCCGTGTGTATTTTTTAAATAAATGGGTTTAATTACAATTGCTGGGTGGAGAGCTGCTTATTCCAGGCTTAACTAGAACCTGAATTAGGAAATGAAAAGAAGGCTTACTGACTCACTGAAGAAGAGTCAGCTGAGTACCTTTTTATTTTGCTCTCTGCCAAATTTGGAGTAAACAATAAACTAACCAAGAACAGCATGGTGGTGAATCAGTATCTATGGATGAATATGTGAATGTGTGGGGTATAGGGGGAGGCCAACACTATTACCTCAAATTGGCTGAAATAAGTTTAAAAATGTATGAGATGCTTCTGGAGATGTACTGTAATGGGCTAATCGAATCCTGTTAAACTCACTCTGTATGTAGCTGGTTAAATCTGCCTGAATCCAAGTATTATATATTCAAAATGTGTGCTCCTAGCAGGGCTCCAGGCTCACATTAGGATCTTAATAAATGCTTGTAGAAGGAGGAAGGAAGGGAGATGGGAGGGAGGAAGTGAAAGAGGGAGGAAGGAAGAGGGAGGGAGAGAAGGAGGGTAGACCAGCCCAGGAAATTGGTTTTTATTACCTCATTTTAACAACTGAGTAAGCATAAATTGGCTAATGGCCTTTTCATGGTGTGGTTAAAACGTTGAATTTAGGCCTAATTGTGCAACTGAAATAAAAGTAAGAGTTTAATAAAAATCATGTCATGGTAATGATTGAAAGGCTAACAGCGCATGCGTTTGAAAAAGGAATGTTAAACGTTTGGTTTTTATGTTTTTGTTTTTAACTGTGGCCATCATGAATTAACTTTGTAACATATTTAACATTCCAGAATATCAAGTCATTGACTTGTTCTTTTAGAAACCCCATTTTCCAAGTCATTTGAATTAAATTACAAATATATTTAAACACAAAGACACTACCAATTAATAGGAAGCAACTGTTCCATTAAGGAATGCAACGTAGAATGAACGTTTAAAGCCAACCTGATGAAACAGAATATCAGGATAAGACAGCACATTAGTCATTCTTCCCAATTCTGTGTCATGTGCAGATTTCATAATTATTCTGTTTTCATGTGAATCTTGGATACAAATGCTGCAGAGAGGGTCAAAGCCCAGATCCTGTGACACTCACCTAAAGGTACACCCTCAAACTTCCCTCCTTCTTCTCCCTCCCTCTGTGCATTTGCCACCTGGTGTTGTCATCTACCCTCATGCATCCTCTTGGAGAAATCTACAAGGACACCAGGGAGACTTTGTGAAATTGTCTCATGGCCAAAGTAAACCTTCCCTTCAGGGTGTTCCTTTGGTACCCTCTACAAGCCTCTAGTATTGAGCTTACCACAGTGATCATTATAATTTCTTGTCTCTAGAATACAGACTCCATATAAATAGAGTTCATATTCATTTCTGAATCTCCACTAAACAGTATTTCTTGTGTGCCAACACTGGTCAAGGTCTGTGTTACATGTTGCATTTAGAATTGAACAAAACAGATGCAGTCCTTGGATTTTGGAGGTGTGTCATCTACTGAGGAAGAGAGTCATTACATAAATCAACAAGCAAAATAGGAGATTGTAAATTGTGTCATGAAGGAAGAAACCAGGGAGGCAGGGGCCAGAACAAAAGGAGAGACAGAATGGAACTGAGCGTTTAGCAAGACTTCTCTGAGGAACCAACATTTAACTGGAGGCCCGCTATAACTAGGAGTTATTCAGCTCATTCAGGCTTGACTGAAAAAAGCATGTCCAGCAGACACAGCAGTGTGTGGGAAGCCTGGGGCACTGCGGCTGGAACGGAGGAGGCAAGGGGAGAGGGATGGGAGAGAGTCAGGAGTCCAGACACTGTGGGGCCTTGGGATTTTGTGTTTTATCCTAAGTTGTAAACCACTGAAAGCTTTAAGCAGGGGGCTAATGTGATTTGTATACCGTGGTGCCTTGTGTTTATGTGCTGGGTATTGAAGATTTACAAATAAATGGATGAATTAAACATAATGAATAGCGTTCTTCTATGCCATTTTGGAGTTTTACCAACCTCAGGCAATTAGATTAATTTGATATACCCAGTTCTTAGGAAACACATAATGGGAATTTGTTGATTTTCAGGCACTCACCATTTATTTTCCCTTTCTACCAACTCCCCTCTTAATTTTAGGTAATATATCTCCCCATTGTGTGCATTCTTGATGCCCGGCTCTCCCTTGGCCAAGAGGCTGGCATGAGAAAAAAGCTGTTCCACCCTGACTCCCTCTTCTGGGACTTAGAATCTTTGGTAGAGTTACTGATAGAGAAGAAAAATGCTTGAAGGAACTCGGTTCAGCCACTGCAACTGAGGCTCCATTGCCCATGGCTTCCCTGGTTCCTGCCCTGGTTTTAAGCCTGAGTGTCTAGTTTCTCATCTTTCCTCCCAGTAAAAGTCCCGCCAGTGCATTCACTTTTTCCATAAAATAGTCAGCATTCATTTCTGTCACTTGCAATAGAAGAATCATAGTGGAATGAAAATCTGTTTTAGCTCTAAATGGGGATCACATTTTGGTCTCAAGTTTTAAAAACATTTCTTTGGATATATTACTTGTTTATTTCCAATCTGATGGAAACCTTAACATTTTCTTTTACTTCTCAAAACTGACTTTAGTAGGTGGAATGTACTTTCTGGGCTGAAAGATTTGAAATCCTTGAAACTAGTTAAGTAATCTTTTCCTCTCTCTCAAATTTCCTCAAAGACAGAACTGTAGTTTCCTTTGTCTTTGCACTATTTATTCCACATGTTTTTGTTAGAGACCATTCTCCTTGTTTTCCAAGCATGTTCCACCAAACACTAGTCCCATGAGGTGCTTCCAGATAAAAAGTGTCAATTATTACATATGTCTGAATAGCAGTGAAGATGCTACCCCTCTTTTAGGGTTTCAAAGAACATTGTAGCATCTTAAAGCATCTGAAAAGTCCTGCAGTAAAGAAATCTGTGTATTTTCCTAATGTTTCCCAAATGTATTTGGTCATGCAACCCTTCTTTCTGCAAAATCCATTAAAGACCAAGCATTTTGTGGCACCCACTTTGGGAAAGGCTGTTTTTGAAAATCAAAGCAAAATGAAAATGAGGTTTTTCCATGTTTCTCTGTGCCATCTGTTAACATTGCATCATGTTCCCTTGGCAGTGGGTTTATCCCTTTTTTTGTTTCTCCTGCTTCAAATACAGGTTGAACATTCTTTTAGGTATTGCCTTTTTTAGAATTTTTAAAGGCCTCAGTCCCTCCTGGCACATGCTACTCTTTGGATTTATTCTAGGTATATCCCTGACTTGCCTCTTACAGTAAAGGCCCATCAAGGTGCTCTGAGGGCAGCCACAGTGTTTTATTTACTTTTCTGTGTGTGGGTCTCTGGAGTGTCCTTAAAATTCGGGGTAATATGGTAGAGGGAAAGCTCAACATTCAGCCTTTGCCGGTCTTTTATGCACATACACGTAAGAACACACATATATACATGAATACATATCATAGAAAAAATGGTCTATTCTTCGGTCACCTCCAAGACATATGATTCTCCTTGGGGGTAGTCCCAAACTGTCCAAGTTGAGATGGGAAGTGTGGATAGAAAGTGAGCTATGGGGACAGATCATCTCTTTCCCAGCTTCCCTGACTGGTCCAACAAATGTGTAAAGAGAGAAGGTCAGGGGTTCCAAAAAAAGACCAGGTTGGAAGGAGGAGGAGCAGGGGCCAAGGAATAGCAATGATGGCTTTGACCTTGGTCCAAATAATGACAGTTAAGCAACTGACACCACTGTGTCTTTTAAGTCTTCATTCACTTACTAATTCATTCAACTAACAGTATTATTTTTTACCGGTCTATAACATTATATAAGTTTTACACATACAACGTTGTATTTCAACTTCTGTCTACACTATAGCGTGCTCATCAGCAAAGGTTTAGTTTCCATCCATCACCCTATAGTTGACCCCCTTTACCCATTTTACCCTCCCCCACCCCCATTCCCCTCTGGTAACTACTACTCTGTTCTCTGTATCCATGTATTTGTTTTTATTTGGCTTGGCTTATTTATTATTAATTCATTAATTAAAATTTTTAAAATATTCCAAATATGAGTGAAATAATATGGTATTTGTCTTTCTCCATTTGACTTATTTCACTTAGCAAAATACCCTCAAGGTCTATCCATGTTGTCACAAATGGCAAGATTTCAGCTAACATTATGGAGCACCTACTCTATTATGGAATTCTGCTTGGTCCCTGCCTTCAAAGAACTTACTATCGTATTGGGTCACTGGGCATCTAAATAAAAATTTCCAATATAACCTAGAGAGTGTTATGTTAGGAGTAGGAACAAAGTGCTTTTATGCATTAATTTAGGTATTAGATATACTCTATAACTTAAGCTTGTGTTACTCTAGATATACATCATTCCATAAATGTGCCTTCAGTTTTCTTTACTAGCTCATGTTCATCCATGTTCACTGCTTTATAGCATTTTTATAGCATTCCATGGCAAAATATAATATAAAATGTAAATTACAATAAATATTTGTTACTAAATCAAATATCCATTCTATTGATGAATGTTTAGGTGACTGTAGTTTTTTCACAATGCTGCAGTAACATTCTTATGTATACCTGATGGGTGTGAAATGGTACCAGTTGTGGTTTTAACTTGCATTTCCGTGATTACCATTGAGGTTGGGTATCTTTCACTTGTTCATTGGCCTTTTGGGATTCTATAAATTCTTTTACACTTCCTTTCCATGAAATGTAGCACAGGGCCATCACTGAGCACACTCTCAATGGGTACTGCTGATCCTCCTTGCCATAGAAAAGTTGCTTGGTTTCCTAACACTAATGTCGGTTCCTACCTTCAAAGCTGGCATCACTGAGACCCACATCTGCAAGTGGGTAGGTTCTAGAAATAGTTGTCTTTCTGTATACCCAGTATCTCTGATGCCTGTGGTGGGTTCACTGAGTTATAACACTTTCCTAAATCTCACAGTGGGGGTCTGTTTTGTGTGATTAGACTTCTGCCTCAATGTCTCTGATGAATAGAGCCCAGTTCTACTCTGCTAGAGCACTGGCAAGTCTCACCATTCCCCTTCCTGCGGTACTGGAGGCACTCCGCTGACCCTCAAGTTGCTGGCTGTGGTTATACTCTAAAAAGATGAACCATTTGTAAGCATGATATTAGTTCCCTCTTAACGTGAAGCTTCACCTGGGTATGGAGACCTTTGCTGACATGCTCCATCTGTAAACTGGACCCCCTGAGATATCAGCATTTATCCCTCCTCTTTGAACATCAACTTGGACCATCACCCAGTGTCTTTGGGTCAGAGCCACAGCCATTTTATGATTCTTGAGCTTGGGTCCAGCCTCCACCTCCTCCCCACCAGCCAGTCAGCGAGGTCCTGCATGCCCTAAGGCTGACCTGCTAGAGTATGAAAATCTGTCCTTTTTCCTCAGTTATGTCCCAATTAAATATAACTATTATTGATTTGAACTTTTTTTTAAAATTTTTGTTTATTTTTTATTTTTGACTGTGTTGGGTCTTCACTGCTGCATGCGGGCTTTCTCTAGTTGCAGCGAGTGGGGGCTACTCTTCGTTGTGGTGCACGGGCTTCTCATTGCGGTGGCTTTTCTTGTTGCGGAGCATGGGATCTAGGCTCACAGGCTTCAGTAGTTGTGGCACACAGGCTTAGTTGCTCCGTGGCATGTGGGATCTTCCCAGACCAGGCATCGAACCCGTGTCCCCTGCATTGGCAGGTGGATTCTTAACCACTGCACCACCAGGGAAGCCCTATTATTGATTTAACCTTATAAGCAAATAGAACTTACTTTGCTCTGTGAAAACTCCTTCTTAGAGGCCAGAAAATGGTGATGGGGGAGTCATACATCTTCCTTCAGAGAGGAAGTGATACTTATTCAACCTCTTCTTATGACTTATTTTTATTTCTTCCCTGTCTGGGACTCAAAGATTTTAATCCAAATTAGACATTAATTTAAAATCATTTGGGGGATGTTAGGCAAGTATCTCTTTTGAAATTTAAACAAGGAAAAAATCAAGTCTGGCATCTCAATCATTTTCATATTTCAGGTCAACATATTTCTTCTAATTTGGATATGTGGAACTACTGTGGTATTTAGTTTACAAAATAGGCCATTCACTTAGACAGTAATGTGGACAGAAAGTCCTGTGGAACATAACAGCATGAGGAAGCAAGTGATTTTCTGCCAAGCTCACTCCAGGCACCTAAACATGACCCATTTCTGCACTGGAGGAGAAATAATAACAATTCTCTAACCCTGTACCTTCTTCTGTTCTTACGCACAAAACTGTATCCCCAGCTCTTGCCCCGCACCTCCTCTTCCCCCACCTCTGCACTTCTGGGGTACTGACTATACTGTTTGATCCCATTTATTTAGAAATATCTCAGGCAGATTCCAACACCTGAGAAAGGAAAACACTGTACCTTTAGGAAATTTTATTCTCTGTTGTCACTTGGAACAAATCATTTACAAGCTCAAAGTGTTTCTCATAATATATCTTAGAAAAAAAAAGATTAAGTTGCAGGTTAAGAAGCATTTCGGAGAGAATTTTATCTCTGCAAATCACTAGTCATATTTTATGGCTTGACAGAACAAATGAATAGGAAGTATTTGTTCCCATAAAAGCACAACCCTTATTGCAAAAATTCTGAAATTTGACATGGTTGCTAGTGGAAGGATTCTGCCTTTGACCTCTAAGCAATGACCTTTTTCATACTTTAGGGTTGGGCCTCTCAACTCTAAAGTGGAAGGATTAGCCACACTTTTGAATTCTAGAAGTCTGTTCAGTGTGCTCAAAAACATTAAAAGATGAATGATGATTTTTAAAAAGCAAGTTTTGGAAAATTGAAACACCTTTCTAGAGTTATTTTACTATTTCCTGGTTCACCCTTTATTGCTATGTAGCCTTTGAGTAGTTATAGATCTGACAAGTGTTCCAATTCATGGTTCCCAGGGAGAGGTGATGTTTCTCAAGTATGGAGAGTGGAATAGACATTGCCCAACTCACTTTGCATAGTCTCCTGTCACACATACATAAAAATGTGTATTATCAGCTGGAGGGAGGAAATCAATTTTATAGATTGATCAAAATCTGGTAACAAACAATGAAAATACTGTTCTGTGCACCCAGATACAGAACTACGGCTTTAGGTTTGGCTTAAAAACAAAACAAAACAAAACAGCTTTCACTATTTACAACAGCCAAGACAAGGAAGCAACATAAATGTCCATTGGCAGATGAGTGGATAAAGAAGATGTCGTGTATATATATATGGAATACTATTCAGCCATAAAAAAGAATGAGGTAATGACATTTGCAGCAACATGGATAGACCTAGAAATTATCAAACTAAGCGAAGTAAGTCAGACAGAGAAAGACAAATATCATATGATATCACATATAGAATCTAAACTATGATGCAAATTAACTTATTTATAAAACAGAAATAGACTCACAGACACAGAAAACAAACTTCTGGTTACCAAAGGGGAAAGTGGGGGAGGTGGCATAAACTAGGGGTTTGCGATTGGCAGATGCAAAGCTACTGTGAATAAAATAGCCAGACAACAAGGTCCTACTGTATAGCACAGGGAAATATATTCAATATCTTATAAACTATAATGGAAAAGAATATGAAAAATTATATATATACATAATGGAATCACTTTGCTGTACACCAGAAACTAACACAACATTGTAAATTAACTATACTTCAGTTAAAAAAAACACAGCTTTCTCTGTCTGAGTGCTGACCCATATTTGTGGCTTACGGTCTCAGCTGATTAGGGTAGGGTAGTGTTGTAAAAGTGCTTCGTGAATAAGACATGAATTTTAGTCATATGTGAACAACAGCAGTAACTAAAATAGAATCATATGATTCCTTTTTTAATTCTCTAATCCTTCATGTCACCTCAAAGAGAAAAATTCAGTTTAGTACTAAGATTTTTGGTTTTTTTTAATACTTTTTTTGCCACACCACATGGCATGTGGGATCCTAGTTCCCTGACCAGGGATCGAACCCACACCCCCTGCATTGGAAGTGCAGGGTCTCAACAACGGGACTGCTAGGGAAGTCCTTAGTACTAAGTTTTTTCACCTCTCTTCTGAAGAGTGACACAGAGAGAGGGAATAAGGAGATCTTAGATTTAGAGCTTTCAGGGGACAATCTTGTTTTGTTAGGATTTAACAGCACTGTTTTATTTTTCTTGCGATTATACTTACAATTACCTTCTATTTCTGACAAATGACACTGGTTGTGTAGCACAGTGGTGAAGCACATGGCAGCTTGCTTCCCCCAGAGCCAGGGGAGAGAGAGGGGGGAGTGGCGGTGGTGGGGAAAACCCATGATCAAAGCCAGGGCCTTTTTATTACCTAATCTCAGAAGTGACATCCCATTGCTCTGGCATATTCTATTTGTTAGAAGCAACTTGCTAAGTCCAGCCAACACTCAGGAGAGGGGATTACATAGGGCATGAATACCAGGAGGCAGGGGTCATGGGATATCTTAGAGCTTCCTACCACAGGGATATATTGCAATTGCTTCTTTCCCTTCTTTTCCCCAATGAATAGAATGTTCCATGGGGGCAGAGAGAGTATCTTGTTCATTGTGGTATTCCCAGTGTGGGCACAGTGCCCCAAATTTAAAACTGCTCAATAAATGTTTCTTTCAAGGAAACAAGAAGGAAGGAAAAGAAGGGAGGAGAGGAAGGAAGGAAGGGGGGGAGGGAGGGATGGGGAAGGAGGGAAGGAGGGAGGCAGGTGAGGAAGAAGGAAGAAAGAAAAGATCTATAAGTGAGAAGATCAGGGTACTCTGCTAATCCCTGGAGAGCAGGGGTGGATCTTCAGGAAAGGAAAACTCAACTATAAAGACATGGGGAGGGGGAAGGGTAAGCTGTGACGAAGTGAGAGAGTGGCAGGGACATATATGCACTACCAAATGTAAATTAGATAGCTAGTGGGAAGCTGCCGCATAGCACAGGGAGATCACCTCTGTGCTTTGTGACCATGAGAGGGGTGGGATAGGGAGGGTGGGAGGGAGGGAGACACAAGAGGGAAGAGATATGGGAACATATGTATATGTATAACTGATTCACTTTGTTGTAAAGGAGAAACTAACACACTATTGTAAAACAGTTATACTCCAATAAAGATGTTGAAAAAAAAAAAAATAAATAAATAAATAAATAAATAAATAAATAAAAAAAAAAAAAAAAAAAAAAAAGACTCTGGGAATGGAGTCAGGATTTCCATCTCTTCCCTAGTCCTGAGCATAAATGAGCCTCCAGGGAAATGGAGGCCACTCTGTGAACAGACTGCACCCACCATCCTGCTCCAAGCATAGCTTCTGTGGATGCTGAACAGTTGAGCTCTAAAATAGCATAAGAGTCACCCACGGAAGGACAACCTTGATTGGGGTCCCTAATAGGGTATATACAGGTTTTGCTGAAGGAGCTGTAATTGTTGGCAGAGAGATCAGGGAGAACTCTGAGGTGTTGCTCTCCACTTGCAGAGAGCAGTGAGAAGTTCTACTGAATGTGTATATGCTGCTTTGTCATTTAACATTATACAGTAAAGATATTACTTAGTTACAAATTCTTCGTGAGCAAAATTTTAATGGATCCGTAATATTTAATCAAACAGTTGTAATGGGAGCTGTTCAGCCATAGTTCTGCCCTTGCATTTATGGGTTGTTCCCATTTCCTGCTGTTATATACACATGCTGTAATGAATGTTTTTATAAACCTGTCTTTTCACAATTGTGAATATCTCTTTAGGTTAAATTCCTAGCAGTGAAATTGTAGGGTAGAGTATATATGTGCACACTGTGTGTGTGTGTGTGTGTGTGTGTGTGTGTGTGTTTGTTTGTGTATACTGTCAAACTGCCCCCAGAAATGATGTACGAATCCTCATTCCTGATGTAGAATAGTGCCTATTATTACGCACTAGCTGAGACAAGGTTTCATTATCTTTACAAAGTTGTCAGTCTGATAGCTGAAAAATAATAGCTTGTTATTGTTTTAATTACATGATGAAGCAAATTATATGATATTTTGTGAAAAAAAAATTACATGATGTAGTCATTAATGCTGCCCACCAAATAGTTCTGACTTGTCACCTCCTGAGCATACAGTAGGATTGAATTTCATGGCATTTGATATTCGGTGGGGCCATATGACCTGTTCTAGTCATTGAATTGTGACTAGAAATAACATGTATTTCTCTGAGCTGAGTATTTCATTGGCAGCGCAAGATCCTACAAAGCTCTCCTTTGCTTTGGCTATTGGTTACCAGCAACATTCCTGAAGGTGGCCTGGGTCCCATGGCCCCGGGACACGCCATGTTAATTCCATGGAACAAAGCCTCCAGCTAAGCCATGTGAGATATGAGCAAAAAATAAACCTTTCTGTTGTTTTAAGCCACTGAGATTTGGTGTTGACTGTTACTGCAGGATTACCTAGACCATCCTGACTGATGCATTAAACATCTTGGATCTTAATGAGACTGAACACATTTTCCTATGCCTATTGACATTTTGTATGTCTTTTTTTGTGAATTTTCTATTCATGTCCTTGCATGTTAACTTTTTAAGCTTATGGTACTCAACTACACATTTGTCAATGGGTCTACCATGGCATACTTTTTTTTTTTTTTTGCGGTACGCGGGCCTCTCACTGTTGTGGCCTCTCCCGTTGTGGAGCACAGGCTCTGGACGCGCAGGCTCAGCGGCCATGGCTCACGGACCCAACCGCTCCGCGGCATGTGGGATCTTCCCGGACCGGGGCACGAACCTGTGTCCCCTGCATGGGCAGGTGGATTCTCAACCACAGCGCCACCAGGGAAGCCCCACAGCATACTTTTTAATGTTTTTTAAGTAATGTACTTTCATTTCAATGATAATGTCAAAAAATATATAAACATATTCTGGATCATTTAAATGGCCACTTTATAACTGAGGGATGCTATTTATTTTTAAGACCCAAATGGTTTCTTATGGTGTCAAGTAGCACTACTCGACACACAGACCAATAAGAATAAACGTGCACTTAAAACATAATGTTTTTGCACCAAGTGAAGGACAAATGATGTCTCAACATATTGTCCACTGTAAGATCAGAGGTTTCACAGCAGAGTAAGTAGAGAAACTTGTAGGAGCACTGAGTCATCACACAGCCCGCATCAACACAAGCAGGCTCAACTCAGAAGAATCTGGCAGAGCACTCAGTACCATTTTTATGTGGTCATTCATCTCCGTTATGGTCCTTTGCTTGCAAACAACATAACTGATTCTGGCTAACTCAAGCACTAAATAACTGATTGAAATGATACAAGAAAATGCAGAATTGAAGAAGAAAACCAGTCTCAGAAAGAGCCAGACTAGGGCAGCTCCAGGGATCTCAGTACCATGAATTCCTGGAATAGTACATTTTGGAGACTGCCAACAAAATGACTCAGCCCCAGACATCTTCCATCTGTGTGTCTGTATGTTCTAGATTCAAATTCCTGGGTCCCTTTGAGTCATGTCCTCATCATTTTGCTGGCAGGGGTGGGGGTAGTTTGAGGGGGGTGAGAGGAGGATGTATGGGACTTCAAAATGCTCAAGTCATCCAGATGCCTGATGAAAACAAAAGGTTGCATATTCTCAAAGTATGTGTGAGATGTCAAGGGCCACTCCTAGAAGGTTTGGGGGATTTAATCCTTCCTAGGCAGGGGAGTGCATGGGGTCTCTTCCTTATGAAGGCTTTTCCTTGTTTAAAAAAAAGGAAACTAAAGTGAATATCCCAAGGCATTCAGGAAAAACATAAATTACAAAAGAACAACCTGCAGTCTAAGAAGAATGTAAAAGATGGAAGTATTCTTCCATGAAATGGATGAAGTAAAGAAGGAATGAATACGGCTATTTCTGGGCCTCATGAGATTCGGTCTTAGACTCACAGTCAAAGAAACAGCCGTCTCCAAAAAAATTAAATCAAAAGAAATTTAGATCTTTGCTCAGTCTTTTGATAAAATATTGAAGTTGGGGTATATTTTTAATATGCAGCAAGACTCTTTGAAGTATACTTTAGGGTTTAGACACCTTTCTCATGATCAAGTTTTCTTATGTGCTCTGCAGTGGCTTCCACCAAAATCATGCTCTCCGCTGTCTCCCTCTATTTCAGAAAATTCTACTTGACATCTTCTTTAACTTGTCCTCAGTTCATTTTTATGGATATCAGCTGAACCTCCTTGAATTTTTTAGTTTTCTTTTTTTTACCCTATTACCTGGATTCTACATAACAAAGAAGAACCTAGGAAATGATCTAGAAGCCAACAGGAGGGCCTTGATAATGGGTGGAATCCATAATTCAATCATTTCCCTATAACACTGATTGTATGTTGCCAATATTTTTCATTTTCATTTAATACAAAGTATTTTTCGAATTGCCCTTGTGACTTCCTTTTTTGGCCCATACGTTATTTAGCAGAGTGTTGTTTAATTTCCAAATACTTAAGGATTTTCCAGATATCTTTCTGTCATTAACATCTAGTTTATTTATGATGTGCCTCAAAAGCATATTTTTGTATTCTCTTTTGGGATGGAGTGTTCTACAGATGTCACTTAGGTCAAGTTGGTTGATCTTTAGTTAATTATAGTCTACCTTCAAATAATATTATGTCTTCAACAGTATACTCCCAGTTCCTACCTCCCATTTTTGTGCTACTCTTGTGCTATGTTTCATTTTATGTGTGCTATATACACATACTACAGTGAAACTATTTTTGCTTTAGCAAATCATCAATCTTTCTAGAGAAAATAAAACTTTAAAAATTTTTTGTTTTTACCTTCACTTTTGCCATTTCTAGCACTGTTGATTTCTCTAGGCAGATCCAAGTTTCTGTCTGATATAATATTGTTTCTGTCTGAAGAAATTTCTTTAACATTTCTGGGAGTGCAGGATTGCTTTATAATTCATTCTCTCAGTTTTTGTTTGTTGGAAAAAGTCTTTATTTATATTTCATTTTCAAAAGATATTTCTGACAGTTTTTCTTTTTTTCTTTCAGTACATTAAAGATACCACTCTATTGTGTTCTGACTGGCATAGCTTCTGACAAGAAGACTGCTGTAACTCTCATCTTTGTTCCTCTGTAATAGGTCTTTTTTTCTCTGGCTGCCTTAGAAATTTCTCTTTATCCTTGGTTTTCAGTAGTTTGACTATGATGTGTCTAGGTGCTCGGTTTGTTTTGTTGGTGAAACAGCTGTGTCTTAGAGCAATGCTTTTCAAAACTTAGTGTGCAAATGACTCTCCCAGGGAGCCTATTAAAATACAGATTTGATTCAATAGGTCTGTGGTTTGGCTTGAGTTTCTGCATTTCTAGTAAGCTACCAGATGAAGGCAATGTAGCTAACGTCTTAGAACAGCCTGTCAGGGGTAGGAGAGGTGAGCAATTTACCTGGTGGCAATTTCTGATTTTTTGTCTCTCACTGGTCAGGTTCATCTAGTGGGGTGTTAACACTCCCTTATATTTCTGAGTTGCATTACTTCCCCTTCAAGCAGCCACTGAGGAAGCCTAGCCTTTCTGGATCTGGGTGCTAAGGATGCTTCTAAAGCTATGGAGACAACAGAGCCTGGGAGGTTGAAGCAACCATTGGTCTTTGAAAATGAGAAATGGGCACTGACAGCCACAGGAATGAAACACATCAGAAGTAGGGTAAATAGCAAGGTCTAGAGTGGGAGGGTAGGTGAATCGGCATAGTTGTGTAAACTGAGTCCAGTCCCAAGGGAATGCCTTTTAGGGGCATGATCTGGAAAGGGCATACAACACCTATTCACATCCCATTAGCAAGAAACTAGCCACATAGCCACAGCCAGCTGCAAGAGAGAGTGAGAAGTATTGACTTTAGCTGAGAAGCCTGTCATCAATTTGTATTTCTCATACATTCATAAATTATATTTAAGATGGTCTACTTACAAATAATCAAGGCTCTTAATCTGTAAAACCAGAATTTTAGGTTCAGTTCTGCTCCTGAAAAACTACAAATATTGAACAAATATGCTCATTAAAGGCCTCCAGAAAACCAGAACATCGAAATCAGGAATACAAGTCACTTCTTAGCAGAGCTGAGGACTTGCGCATAGATAGATAGATAGATAGATAGATAGGTAGACATGAATTTAGGTAATTAAATAGCATGTGACAGCCTATTCCGTAATATGAAATTTACTATTCATTAATAGCAATCAATTACCAAATTGACCCAAACTAGGTAATTTGGAATATAGATGTCACCAAGAAAGACAGGAACTCAAAAAAGAATAATATCTCACACACAATGTGTTTTCAAGTATGGAGGAAGAAAACCCAAATGAAAACACCTTACAGACATAGTTAAGACCTTGAAAAATCTCACAGGCAGCTTTTTGCTCTGGTCACACACAATTTCAACCCACTTCAAACTTCTCACTTGACTATTCAAAAAGCAATTTTAAAGTACCTTAAGAAATTGTGAGTTATGGCATGGCATAATTCAGATACTCTATCTAACCCCAATTGCTTTTCATACTTCTTCATTAACCATTTATTGATAACTTGTCATGTGATATCTATCATCATGTCTTTCCAGAAACCATTTCTTTTTGGGCATCAGTCTATCATTTTGCCTTATGACTACCATGAGCAACTCTCAACCTGGAAGCAAGCCCTTGAAGAGACCAATTTGATCTGCCAAATGTTTTAATTCTCATTCCTCCCACCCTACCCTTGGTCCCTCATGACCTCTTCTTTTATGGGATCCACGTGGTATGGCTCAACATACAACATGTAGGAGGCAGTAGGCATAGAGATTAGGAGTCAAAATTTAGGGACTAGACTTCTTGAGGTCATATTCCAGCTCAGTCAAGGTTGTAGCTGTGTAACCTTGGCCAAATTACTTAAGTTCTCTGTGCCCCAGTTTCTTCATATGTTAGAAAGGGGATAATCATAGTATTTAACACAGGGTTTTTGTAAGGATTAATTGGCTTAATTTATGTAGAGCACTTAGAATAAAGTACTTAGTACATAGACCATAGTAAGTTCTCAAAAATAACAATTATTACTATTTCTCTGGGACATGTTTGCCTTTTATAGGCATTTATTGAATACCTACTATTTATCAAATATTTACTGGGCTCATTGCTTATTGCTGCTATAATAAATTACCACAAATTTAGTGGCTTAAATTAATAAAACTTTATTTTCTTTCATTTCTGGAGTCCAGAAGTCTGAAATCAGTTTCATTGGGCTAAAGTCAAGATGCTGGCAGGGCTGGTTTCTTCTGCAGGCTCTAGGGGAAAGTCTATTTCCCTGCCTTTTGTAGCTTCTCTAGCTGTATTCCATGCATTCATTGGCCTATAGCCCCTTCCTCTATCTTCAAAGTTAGTAGCATATCATCTTCAAATCTCTCTCTGCTTCCATCGTTGCATTGCCTTCTATCTGACCCTTCTGTAGTCAAATCTCCCTCTGTTTCCCTCATATAGGGATAGTTATGGTTACACTTAGGACCCACCTAGATAATCCAAGATAATCTCCCAGTCTCAAGAGGAGATGATCACATCTGCAGAATGCTTCTGCCATATAAGGTAACATTCATAAGTTAAGGAATTAAGACCTGGATATCTTTGGGGGTCATTATTAAGCCTACCAGATTCACTCTGGGCCAAATAGTTGGCTCAGCCTTGTACATAATTAACTCACTTAGTCTTCATGAAAATTCTGTGAAGTTGTTTTTAATCCCCATTGTTGAGATGAGAGCACTAAGGCATGGAAAGTTTTGTCAGGTATCCAGTAAGTGGCAAAGTCAGAAATTGAACGCAAGACCCTTGGATTCCAAAGCCCATACTGTCAATCAATCACTCTGTTCTCTCTGCCAATGTTTGGTGGAAGAATAAGGTGGACTAGGAAGAGGTGTCTAAGGCAAGGTACATCCCAAACTAAGAGAGCCCTGGGTGGTCTGACAGCAGCCTTAGGGGCAGGGAATATGGGCTTGAGGATTGTACCATCGCAGAAGACCTCTTGATGGACTTGGCAATGTTTTTATTTCTGATGGTTTTATTTCTACTTCCCCTCTCAAACATTTTCTCTTCTTTTGCCACTTCTCTCCTTGGGACTGGAGCTTCATTCTCACTCTGGTAGGGAGTTCTATTCTTCACTGTTGGAGAGACACAATTTGGAACAGACCTGCAAATGACCAACAGCAGTCAGTTGCTACTTTTCCTATTCCCTGGGTCCTTCAAGGTCAGAACAGCATTGTTACACTGTCCTAGAAGAGTCCCCTCAGAGAAGAATGGCTAAGGCAGGACATTACCTTGAGGAAGTGCTCCCAGGATGGGGGACAAATGATGATGAAAGGAAGACTTGCTGTTTCACCCCGAAGGTTGAAGCAGCAGGTGCATCCTGAAATGGCATGCTCTTCCTGTTTCTTAACTCCTGCAGCCTCACTTCCTACAGATAAGAATAGCTCAGAATTATTAACTACATCCTATAATTTAAAATAAATAAGAACAATCTGTTTATGGTTACCAACAATGTGTTAAGCTAAATGAAAAGCTATTCAACAAACCTGAAGATGCTCAATAAACAAACAAACTCAAACCACTAAGTTCAGAGACAAGGTAGCTAAAGCGCTTGAGGAATAGTTTTATCAACTCCCCTCCCCACTGTTCGAAACAGTCATCAAGCTTATACACCTGTTTCTTCATCCAAATCTCTGCTTAAAGTCACCTCTTCCTGGAAGCTCGGGATAACTATTTAAAACCGGCTGCCCCCATCACTCTCTAAGCCATGCTCCTGTTTTATTATCCTCAGAATACTTCTCACTCTCAGAAAAAAAGCATCTCTTTCAAAATCTAGACTTTAATCTTCTTTATCTCCTTGTTAGAAGACAAGCTCCATGAGAGCAGGGATCTCTAGGTGTTAGAAACTATAATGGTAGTTGACGCTCAGTAGACAGTCAATAAACATTGCTGAATGAATATACTGCATGAGCTTCTCCAAGTAAGTGGAGGGGAGGAGAGATAAGAGGAGTTGAGAAAGAGACCATCTCTTTATTTAACCTAATCTTCCTGCCCCCACTGAAGTTCCACTGCTCTAGAAAAAGGGAGGCAACCAGCACATTAAAAGAGAAAAAAAAGAAGCTAATTCATGGCTTTTACGCTGCCTGATAATTTCAGGGATTTTTCAGGAATAATTTTGACACTGTGATTTTTTTTTGCCTTAGGCATTAGAAGCTTAACACTCTATGTGAGGTGTGGCGTCTCATACTCATAAAAAGGTTGGCCTACAGAGGGTGCTAGTTCACTTCAAAAAACTAATATAAGTGACTAAACTTTCGTTGGGTCCTGGAAAGAGTTTACAAAGCAAGCAGGGAAGCAGCTTGGTAACAACTAATGAAATGCTTATATTTGCCACATTTGGCTTCATAACCAAAGTTTAAGGAAAAAAAAAAAAGAAGAAAGCAATCTGTGAAAATGCCAGAAGCATTCAAAGACCTCCCCCGGGGAAAAGAAGTGGCATCGTTTTTAAAGAAGAGAAGCCAGGGAAGCATCCAGAAGTAGAGAATATTATGCATGTTGTGAAAGAGAAGCCAGAGGCTGGGAGAAGTTGCAAGTCTTGGAGGAGAGGCTGGCAGACCTCTGCCAAACCCCACCCTGCACTTCATGCTGAGAAACGAGGGTTTTAAGGCCTGGGGAGAGATGCCTGTAGACTGTCAAGATGGGAGTATTCTTCCTAAGCTGTTTAACTGAGCACAACATTCTTAAAACTGACCCTGGATTTCAGGGTTCAACAAGGCCTGGGGGGACAAAGAGCCACTTGAGAGTTTTGAAATAGGTACTTGGTCACAGTAGGCTTAGTCGGAACCACAAGGGAGCCTGATAAGAGGGAGAAGCCTCTTCAAGGTTTGGATCCGCTAAAAAATCTTCAGGAGAGGAAATGGAACCAACAAGTTAGTTCTCTGTGAAAACTTTTGAACCCTTTTAGAATGAAGAAACAGTTGAGGTAGCTTTGGTAGTCCAGAGCTAACCTTGAGGCAGAGATTCATAATCCTAGTACTCTAGCCTTCATATTCCAGTGATCAGAATCAAATTTTCAAGGAAATCTGAACTCAAAAATCCATAACAGCTGTGACACAACTTATTATGTATGGTGCTTTCAGTTGGTGTCTGTCCTTGCCTTTATCAGTTCAAGGTAGATTAATCATTTTAATGTTCAATGGCTAAACTTTAAACCAAATCAATAAACGGCATGAATGAGTTTGCAAAAACAATCAGCCACCTCCCTCAATTTAATCATAAAAATCAATTAAATCAGGTTTTTCTTTGGCACAGTGTAGGGAAAACATCTATTTTTCCAATGAACTATCTCACTGATTAAATGATTCATTTGGAAGACATAGCTACAGTCTAAGATTTTAATCTTAAAAAAGAATGTTTATCTTTCAAACACATTTTCAAGATTCTGAAGTTCGCTTCTTTTTCCCTAAGGATTTGCTTCCTCTCAAATGCACTTCTAACCTTTCTTTTGTTGTTATTTTTAACCATTAGCCATGTACTCAAAGTAGAAAGTCTATTTAAATGCTTGGAACTCAATGTAAGCCCACAAGCCTAAACACCAGTAGGTGAGGATGAAGTAGCAATTATTGAGGTCACAGAGGTCTTACTGGGGGGCCACTTTGCACTTTATTTTGACCTCAAAACAACTAAATGACGAAAGTACCGTTTGCTCCATGCCATGGTCAGGGTTAACAATGTAAGGCCACAGGCCAGACAGTCATGTCAACGAGCAAAGCAGGCCAGTTATAAGGGCTTGTTCTCTATGGGGAGGTGCAAACAATGTTTCTGGGTCCCATTTTTCAAGAGAAGCCAGTAGATTTATGTGAAGTCTCCTGATTTTTAAAAATGGTGCTAAATAATTAAAAGAAATGTTTTCAATACTGTGTGAACCACATAAAGGAAACCTGGGGCTGAACCTGGCCCAGGTACTGCCACTCAACAATGTTTGGTAGCAGGGTGAATATAAGTCTCAGGAAGGTGATGTCACCCCTCTGCACAGCTGGCAGGTGACACTCAAGACAGGCACGTGTTTCCCAGAGCCCAGGACTTCCTGACTACACCATTCTTAGATACTAACCCTCTGCTGATGGGTTACATCTATGAAGTCCTTTTAATATATGCAAACATAGCAAAATCCTTTTTAAAAAATTACAGTACATTGATTCAACTTCAGGGTTTACCTCATACTTAGGCAAGTAAGCATGGGTTTCTGGAGGGAGTGAAACTTCAGGCTGGGGCTCCTCTGAGGTATCCTTCCCTCTGACTGTAAAAATCATCAAATAAAAACCAAATCTGGATTTAGTAAGAAGGGCTTTGTTCAGAAGGATTATTGCAAGGGGAAGAAAGGGACTCTGGTCGTAGGGAGAAGCCTTGATCACAAGGTCCTCGAGTGTCTACGGAGTGAATAAAAAGGGGTTTTCTTTGATAGGGAGAGCAATAAACAAGAACTGGGTGTGGGGAGGCGGGAGGAAAGCAGGGGATGATGGGATAGCGGGTCACAGGAGGTTTCACCCTGAGGCCAGCCTATTTTAAGGAGGACCCTCAAGGAGTGGGTGTAGGCTGGCTCCTGCTGAGGGTGGGCCAAAGTTCAGGGACCTGGGATTAGGAGAGAAGTTTAAGCAAAGCTAGGTTGACAAACACTTTGTCCGGACTGATTGGTGGCGGCAGGCAGTCCAACCAGTCACTTATGAGGCAAAGAGTGGGAATCTGGAGTCTGTGTCTTGCCTCGTCACAGGTAAGCCAGGGGGGCCTTCGTGAGTCTTATTTAAGTGATATGGAGAAAGGTGGTTTCTTGCAGTAAGCCATTTTCCAGAACACAAAAGGGCAAAGGTTTTTCTCAACCTTCAGGTAAAATTCAACATTGTCCAAACATAAGCACAAGACAAAGGCTGAGAGTGAGATAGACCTGTTGCCAAGGTCCAAACTAGTTAAGTCCAAGGTCGACTTTCCCCATAGAAGGAGGGACAGAAAGAAGCTAGGAAGGTCCTGGTTTCCTCTGGAGAGGGGCGAGCTATTGTAGAGCGTGGAGGCTCCCGCCTGCTGGCTCCGGGCACACAGAGGCCGGCATGGTTGGCTGAAGGCAGCAACTGGGTGGAGTGGCATCAGCTCCACCACTGCCAAGGGAGCAGGTGCAGAACCGGCAGGTCATAGGGTAGTGATCTCTGGTCCCCAAATACCCTTGAAATGATTGGGAGCCATTTCAGGATTGGGAAGCCAAGAGAACGTGTGGGACCGAAGGACCCCTTGGGTTTCGCTCACAGCCATCCCACAGCCATCATGAGCCTTTGAGAAAGACTCAGAAAAGTTCCAGGAATCAGCTGATGGGGGCTTGTGTGAAATAACAGTTTTTCTTTTAATTACTATTATCTTGTTTTCTCACTCTATCTCAGGTTGATGTGACCTGCGAGATAATGTTTGCAACATTACGTTTGTGTAAATGGTCACATTCTCTGTAGGGATGCAAGTCACCAGGGAATGCCCTTCAGTTAACACTTCATTTCATCAGATCCTCCTTCTGTTTCACTTGATCTCATCCCTACCGTTCAACTCAGGATTTATTGCCCTTGTCTTACAGTCTAAAGAACAGAGGGCTGTCTTTGAAGTGGACATGAAAAGTGTCACCCCAAATAGACTACCCGTATATCACTGAAAGTTTAAAACAACAAACACAATAACACAAATGCCTTCCACTGTTTTGAGCATGCCAGCAGGTCTTCCCATTGTTTAAGTCATTTTTGAGTTTAAATTGCTCTCATTCTAACAAATGTTAGTAAATTAGCTAACATCTGCTGTACATCTGTCAATGAAGCCCACTCTATTAAAAACCAAATATATCCTCAACTTGAGTCATTTAATTAATGTCCAGGACAGCACTGTCTCCCAGTAATATAACGCAAGCCACACGCCACTGTAAATGTTGTAGTAGACACATTAAAAAAAGAGAGAAAAAAACAGATGAAATTAACTTAATAATACATTTCATTTAGCCCAGTATATAAAAAATATTAAAAATATTCATTTCAGCCAGTAATCAATATAAAAAATTATTAATGAGATATCTTACATTCTTTTTTTCTTTATACTAAGTCTTCAAAATCTAGTGTGTATTTTATACTTAAGTCACATCTGAATTCAGATTTCCTACTGAAGGGAATTAAGGTATGCCATCCCCAAATATGCCACTTTGGCATAAGAATGATTTTGAACTGAAGGCGACTAACTGAGAATCAACAGATGCAGGATGAATTCTCTGCCCTCCCATAATCTGCCTAAAAGCAGAGCATACACTTTCCTTTGTGAAGGTGCTCCTCTTCCTGCACCAGGAAGGGAAGAGAACTCATCACTGGAGACTCAGAGATGAATTTGCATCAATAGGCCTTACTAGATAACCCTTATCTTCCATTAGTTCCCCCATATATTTCCTAGTCATTTCCCCATGATTTATTATCCCTTGAAATCCAAACTTCCTTTCCTTTGTTTAAATGGTATATAAGCCCCCAAATCTAATCACTTCTTTGAATTTCACTTCCTTTTTGTGAACTTCTGTACACATCAATAGTAGTAAAAATTGTGCCTTTTCTCTTATTAATCCGTCTTCTGTTAGTTTATCTTGTAGGTCCCCAGTCACTGAACCCTAAAGGATGGAGGAAGTTCTTCCTTCCTGATACTACATTTCAAGTGCTCAATACCACTTATGGCTAGTGGCTACAGTATTAGATAGAGCAGGTCTAAGAGAAGGACATGTAGGATTGTTCTAGTGTACACATCATTTCTACTCTCCCCTTTTTTTTCTTATATAAAAACTTTTTTGTTCAGTACTTTCTATGATTGAAGAAATTCAACAAAAACAGTATTACATTTTAGCAACTGGTAGAATTAATAGCTTAATTGAGGGTATAATATCTCAGTTTTATATTCTTGAAGGTTCCAGAGCAGGGAAAAAAGGTCCATCCTTTTCAAAATTCCTTCATACTTTGTTCCTGAAAAAGCTTTTACTAATAGCTTTCCAAAATGAAAAAAAAAAGTTAATCTCAATTCAAAAATTATATGTGATTTTAATTTAAAAACAAACATACAAACCAAAGCCAAATCAAAGTAAAAATCAGATTTGTACCTTGCTGGATTTTCTATTATGTAATCAGCGGTGGTTTCTAGCAGTGCTTTTATTCTGGATCCAGGGTGGGAAAACTCTTCAGAACCCAAATAAAATAACTACACATTCTGAAGTTAATTAAAAGTATAAATCATTAGGATATAAATAGTAGGGTATCTTATTCAATGGTTTTAATTATTTTAGATCTTTGAAACAACAAATGGATTTGATTAAAGTGTAATTTGATTTATTAGAATCGAATCAAGGGCATATGTTTTGGCACTTCTATTATTTCTCTAAAAATTTAAAGATGTGCATTTCTCCCTTGGTATATTTTTTGGCTTCGTTTAAAACTTATACAAGTGCTCAATATCTAAAATCTAAGATTAGGATTAGGTGTAAAGTCACTTTATCACTGTTATTTTGTCCTTCCCGCCACATGTCAGACATAAAAAATAATCGCAGACCTTTCATCCTACTTTTCTTACACGCCCCGCTTTGCTGCAGTACTTGTCTACTTTCTGAATGAAGACTTATGCTATAGCAGTTAAATCAGTTAAATGAAAATAATATTCCTTTCTCTTTAGCCTATTTTTACCCCAAAGGGTATTTTTCATTGTACACTTCCTGGCAAAGAAGAAGATGAATATTCACCCTTAAGAGGCATGGTTGGATTTATGGTGATGCCAATTAAATATTTTATAAATGAATGACTATATGAGTCAGCAGATGAATGAAGATGGCCATAACCCAGGATGTGACAAATGACTAGAAAACTGGTGTTAGAATCAATGCCCGGTTCTGGGAAGGCTGAGGGTCAGCCACGGCCTTTGCCCGGTCTTCCAGGAGTAATCCATGATAACTATTGTCTAGAAGACTGTACCAAAGTAAATCTGCAAAAAGTTATGGATGTTTTTGGCTGTTAGCACTATTCCTCAAAGTGCCTGAAGGCCTGATAAGATTTTGTGCAACTTTGCACTCCTTACACACTACCACGTCGCAAACACAAAATCCATGGCAAGCTGCTGTTCAGTTTAGCTGAGCTATTCACCTACAAAACTGGAACTGTCAAGAAAAAGAGCATATCCTTTGAGTGGCTCTCTGAAACTAAAAGTCGACTCCACTGTGATGCTTTTAGCCTTTTTACTATGCTTGCTCTATCTCAGGGGTTTTAAAATATAGTCCACAGACCCCTACTCAGACCATGGCTTTGAAACCATGGCTATGAACTTCCAGAAATAATGTGTTTCTTTTCTTTTTTCATTTTTCTGGAAAGAGCTTCCAGAGGATTCTTGAAAGATTAAGAACTCCTGCTCAAAGCAGACATTCATAAACTGGGAAGAGAGGAGAAGCACTGTTATAATCAGACAACAGAGAAGATTCCACTGATGCGTGAATTGCTCAGCTATTTTGCATCAAGAGAACAGACAACCCTGGCCTAGCATGTCACACATCAGCAGTGGGGTGACTTTTGGTGTGGAGGCCTCAGTCCACTCTATGCTTAGCTGGACTTTATTAATCAGAAGCTTTAGCCGTAGAGAAAAGACCTTGTAGGAGCAGTATATCAAATGGTTGTGTCTTGGGTCTTCTGTGTCACACCTATACAGAGATGGTAATTGAAATTAAGAGCATCATCTTTTGATACAGAGAGGAAAGGAGGAGCCTGACCACAAGGTAACTGCCCTGTTATACTGTGGAAATAGCAGCACATGAGAACATTCATCTCTATGAATCAATCTCCAAGTTTATCTAGGTTATTGAACCAAAAAACCATGGGAAAAAGATAGCAATTATATTCATCCCTTTCTTCCAAATATTTATCGAGGTCACAAACAAGAGTTATTTATCTCCCTGAGAAGTTTTATGTGTCGCCTTCACCCATGTACTTTTGATTAAAGAGGCAGAAAATAAGAACAAATTATTTTTTCAGTCAGCAAAATTAAGTTCAATTGCACTTTAACTCCTATAATTTAATTAATATGAAGAGCAACATGCTTTATTCTACATTATCTAATAAAAGAGAGAGTGAAGTGTGAATTATAACAGTATATTATTTATTCCAGGAATGTAAGGATAGTTCAAAGACAGAAATTATAGCAGTGTAATTCACGTTAATGGACGAAAGGACAAAAATCACATGATTTTCTCTTACATATGCAGAAAATAAAGTTTAAATCAAGTTCAAACTTCTGAAAAAGCTGTTTAGAAAACAAGGAACAGAGAAGTCCCATAACCTGATAAGTTTATCCACTAAAACTCAGCAGCAAATTTAGTATTTATTGACGAAATATTACAAGTATTTCCTTTAAGGCTAAGAACAAAACTAGGGTGCCTTTTCTCACCCTTACTTTCCATGTGATATTGGAAGACTCGGCCACTAAAATAAATCAAGAGAAAGAAAGAAATATAAAGATAGGAAGGAAAAGAGAGTCAAGAGGCTCAACTGTCATTATTTCCAGTGATATAAATAGTCACAGAAAACTCGAAAGAGATTCAATAGAAAAACTATTTAGAACTGTTGGTATGTTAATCTAGGAATTAACCTAACAAATATGCACAAAATCTCTTGGAGAAATCTTTAAAATTCTACTAAAGTAGTATTTTTCTAACTTTAATTACATACAAATCACCTAGTGATCTTGTTTAAAAAGCAGATTTTGATTTGGTAGTTTTTGGGCGGAGCCTAAGAGTGAGCATTTCAAAACCTCCCAGGTGAGGCTCATGGAGCTGATCCATGGACCACACTTTGAGTATCACAGTACTTAAGCAGTTAAAGAATAAATGGAAATATATGGCATGCTCAGGTGGAGAAACCTAACCATGATAAAGGTTCTAATTCTCTCCAAAATAATCTATGATTTTAATATAATTCCCACCAAGAGCCCAGTAAAATTTGGGGGCTAGGGAGTATTTGCTCAATTTACATGAAAAAAAAAATTAAAGTTTTTTTCTCAAGAAAAAAAGAAGAACTAAGTGGGGGAGGGAATTCCCCTACCATATATTAAGACATATTACAAAACCAAGGTAATTAAAAAACACAATTTGGTAGTGGCACAGGAACAGACAATGGGACAATAGAATATAGAGTCCAGAAACAGACCATAAGATTTTGATCCATGAAAGAAGTGGCATCAAAACTTAGTAGGGCAAAGATAAACTCTTTTGGTAAATGGTGTGGAGAAAAATGGCTCACCATATGACAGGATAAAAGCTATAAGTCTAATACACACACACACACACACACACACACACACACAGCAAAAGACCTGCAATGAAATATGTATGTTTCTGGATGGGATTGATCTTGGGCTTCTGATTCTGAGACAGAGCAGATGGGAGACAAACCCTTTCCATCAGGATGGCTCACCACATGAGTACATGGGATCTACCACTGACCTCCTTCAATTACTTTCTCTTTGTCTTGTAATTCATGGAAATTCCTCTGAGAATTTCTCACAATGAACCAGTCCTTGGACATAATCCCACTATACTGCACTGTGAGTTTTCAAGATTTTTCTGTCGTTTTAAGTATTTTATTGCAAAATTGCTAAGAGCCACGTAACAGCTACTAACCAGATGCAGGTTCAACTACACTCAACTTTTTGATTATTCACTCCAAAATTTTAGCAGTTTTTTCCAACTTTGTGTTGTCCACAAATCTGATTTTTATATCTTCTTTGTTTTCATTTAAGTTCATAATAAAAATATTTGAACAGGTCACAGTCATGGACAAAGGTCTCAGACAAATAATTAAGAGATTTTCCACAAAACTGATATGGATCCATTCATTAATCAACAGTGTTTGGGTAAGGCCCTTCCTGATTCCCTCTCTCTGTATATCTACTCTCTCTATAGCTGAGGCTATAGAGATTTCCATCTATGGGCTTGGCCTGCCCATATGTCTAGGAACAATCCCTGGAATTTGAAGGTCTCCAGAATTAAACTCTAGAACTTAAGAGTTGGGTCATGTTTCCTCCTAGTATAGTATTGGCTCTCATCCAAGGTGTAACAGCTAGGCTTCTGCCATGTGGCCTATTCTTAAATTATTGTCTTGATGAGCTGCTTTTTAACCCCTGTTATCCTATGATTAGAGCACTTCCATTTTAAAAAAATAGTTAAACTTGGGTTCTTTTTTTTCTTGGAGAGTTTTGTTTGTTTGTTTTTATTTAATTAATTTTGGCTGCACTGGGTCTTCATTGTGGGATCTCTGTTGCAGCACACAGGATCTTTAGTTGCGGCTTACGTGTGAGACCTAGTTCCCTGACCAGGGATTGAACCTGGGCCCCCTGCACTGGGAGCGTGGAGTCTTACCCACTGGACCACCAGGGAAGTCCCTAAACTTGGGATCTTTTCATCTGCTTCCCCGAAGTCTCCATACAAGAACTTTTTTCCTCCTAAAATCCAACACAAAAATTGGAAGCCTGTAACCTGTCAATTCTTCTGTGGTGCCAACTCTTGCCTACCTAGGTTTCCAATTACCATTTGCACCCTATTCCTAGTACACTGTCCATCTTTCAGTATGCCCCACCGTTTGTATTAGACACTTGTCAGCCTCCTCCCTCCTATTTGCCTGCCTGTACCATTATCTATTTGCTGTCATGGTACCCTTAAAATGCCATGACCTGCCAATCAATCAGTCTTGTCTTCCTTTAGCATTTTGAATTTCTTCAACATCTGCATCTTTCCCCAATATTTCCCATTTTCTTGACCAAAATATTATACGCAATTTTATCTGATGTTTACTAAAATCAAATATTTTCATGACTTTCTCTGATATGTAATTTACTATCTAGTAATTTTATTAAAAAAAATAATTTTAGCTTGGCACGTTTGGTCAAAGTAGATCCTACTGTTTATACCATTAGTTTCTCTAAATGCTTGCATATGAAATATTGTTCCATTCTCTGGAATGACTTTTATCTGGATATGGAGATTTGAATGTCCATCTCCCACAAAATTCTGGACAACAAAGCCACCAATTTATAGTCACCAATGTATAAACAATAAGGAAAATTTACTATCTCATATAACAAGAAATCCTGGGGTAGATTGACCCCCAGGTTCATTGATTTAGCAGCTCAATTATATTATCAAAGACCCAGAGTCTCTCCATATCTCTGGTCTGCCGTTATCACTATGTGGCCTTGCCCTTGGCTGGCTCCCTTCATGGATGCAAGGGAGTTCCCACAGCTCTGAGTATCATGCCCAGCCAAAAAGAAGGACTGATTTTCCTGGAAGTGTTCTTTTAGGAGCAAGGAAACCTTTCCCAGAAGCTCGCTTTCACTGGCCTCTCGTTACATTTTATTGCGCAGAACTGGGCACCTGCCCTTTCCAAAGCAATGACTGGCAAGCTCAGACTGATCAGAATTTAACCCTGAGACACATAGGGAAGGGATGGGCAACCCCTTCAAATTGGCTCTTTACCAAATAGGAGAATGTGGCCAAAGGCTCTTGGCTAGGCAACCATACTGTCTGCTCCAAACAGAAGGAATTACTCCCTAATTTGGAGGGCGGGGATATCTGAAGACAGTTACTGAAGAAAACCCATTACAATAGCATGGATTTTTGTCTGTTCAAAATAGTTTAAAGCAGGATTGTGTCCAAAACAAAGAGGTAGATTAAGTTATCTCTAAAATTCCCTGCCAACTGTTTAATGCTGATTCTGTTCTCATTGTTTCCACTGGGGAAACTGCTTGCAGTTTGGAATTGTGCATATCAGCAATGTCTGTGCTGCCAGCAAAAGTGCACAGTTGCTGATCTGTGAGCATTTCCCCTAATAGCACATTTGTGGAAAACTGAGTCACAGGGATTCTAGGTACTGCGAATCCATTGTTTGAACAATTTTCTGAATGCCTTACATCTTAGACACTGGCAGCTTCCCTGTAAACAAACTATAATGAAACAATTGACATATAATGTGGGGTTGGGCAAAGCAAAGCAGGTTGGGCTAACTGGTGTTTTGCTGGCAGTGTTCCTTTTTATTTATTTTAGGCTGAAAGCAGGAAATTGTGTTATATAAGGCAACAAATTAAATGTGGTTGTTACTGCTGCAATGGAAGAAAACTTGCAGAAGAGTTGACCTGACTCATTTAATCATGTGCAGAGACATTACTGTGCTACACGGTAAGCTATTCAAATGAAATATAATCCATATAACTTCCACCTGAGTAACCCAAGTCCTCCTAGAGGAAACTACAGGAGGGGAGGGAAAATCTGGGTAGAGAAGAAAGTTATTTTTGTGGCAGTCAAGGTATGATTATTTGTAGGTCCATAAATTATCAGCCAAGGTTCTCATTTCTCTGGGAGTAAGAATAGAGAGGTGTAGCTGAATGCGAGGGATACTCAGGGCTAGAGTCATGGGACTCAGCAGCTGATTGGATTTGGGAAGCAAGAAAGAAGAATTGAAGATAATGGTGTGCTTTTCTCAATATTATTGAGCAATTACTGCATTATGGACACCATGCTAAGTGCTTAATATAATTATTGGGTCTCTTATTTCTCCCAGTAGTTCTATTAAGTAAGTACTATTGTTATTTCCATTTTTTTTGACTTTGAGAAGTCCTTTATTTTTTTTTTAACATCTTTATTGGAGTATAATTGCTTTACAATGGGGTGTTCGTTTCTGCTTTATAACAAAATGAATCAGTTATACATATACATACGTTCCCATATCTCTTCCCTCTTGCGTCTCCCTCCCTCCCACCCTCCCTATCCCACCCCTCTAGGTGGTCACAAAGCACCGAGCTGATCTCCCTGTGCTATGCGGCTGCTTCCCACTAGCTATCTATTTTACTTTTGGTAGTGTATATATGTCCATGCCACTCTCTCATTTGTCACAGCTTACCCTTCCCCCTCCCCGTTATTTCCATTTTTATAACTAAAGAAACTGAGGCTTCATGGGGTGAATTTAGTAAGTGGCAGAGATGAGATAAAAATCCACATCCTAATTTTTAATTCATCGCTACCCTCTGCCTTTCTGGGTGGGAAGGAGGAAAGTGAGGAATTTCCATTTAGGCATACTGAGTTTTTTTTTTTTTTTTTTTTTTTGTGTGGTATGCGGGCCTCCCCTTGCCGTGGCCTCTGCCGTTGCGGAGCACAGGCTACGGACGCGCAGGCCCAGCGGCCATGGCTCACGGGCCCAGCCGCTCCGCGGCATGTGGGATCCTCCCGGACCGGGGCGCGAACCCGGTTCCCCTGCATCGGCAGGCGGACGCGCAACCACTGCGCCACCAGGGAAGCCCAGGCATACTGAGTTTTAAGTGTTGGCAGGACTTTTGATTGAAGATGTCCAGCAGGCTAAAGGAAATGTGAAACTAGGCTCAGGAAAAGATTTAGGATGGAGGATAGATTTGGCAGTCATTTGCTGAGAGGTACAAGTTAAAGCCATGAGCTTGCCCTTGGAGACTCTGAGGTCTACTAACTCACTTTTGCTGGGCGCATATCCTTATGCACCTCAAACATCAGGAATGGGAAGAAAGACTGATTGACCCATAGGCTCGTCGTACTGGTCTGACTGGCCCACTGGCTGCCTGTGTGACTTTGGGCAACTCACTTCACCACTTTGAATCTCTGTTAAATGAAGTCTCTTCCAGCTCTGAAGTTCTAGACAAATGCAGGCCTGGACTAAGGCAGTTGCAGTGAGAGAGGAAAAGAAGATGAATGCAAGAGTTACTGCAGAGACAACTGACCTGATGCCAAAACATGTGAGAGAAGGAGAGATGGAAGATGAAGAAAACTTTTCTAGCCTAGGGTTTAGTGGAATTGGCACCATTAACCAAGATAGAGAAGGAGGTGATGCCAAAGAGTTTTGGAGAGATGATAATGGGCTTTGTTTTGGATATGAAGAATTTGAGGTGTTGTCTACATGCTGTTTCTTTGGGTGTTGGTAGGTAAATTGCTGGACTAGAAATATTTATTTATATAGACATGGAGCATAGATCTGGAGTTAAGAGGGCAGAGCCCGGTGATCCACTGCATAACCTTTGAGATCTCTTCTGTCTCTCTGCCTCCCTGACCACAGTCTCCATAGCAACGTGACTCACTGTCCTTGTTGGATTACCTCTCTCTGGATCAGCTGGTTTTCACACTGCCTGAACAAGGGCATAGCACCCTCCGTGTTTCCTGAATGAGTGGCAATGTTGTTCTAGGTAGTTCGGATATTTTCTCATACCGTAGTTCATTGGTTCTCCCTTTTCTCTTTATACTCCTTCCTAATAAGCCCCACTTTTAACTTTTCACATCTTGATCTTCTTTCCTTTAATTTTTCTCCCCCTAGGTGCTTGCTCCTTTAGGGAGCAGCTCTTCACTGTTTCATCTTTTTTCCCCCATTGCCTCGAGTTTCATTCATACCCTTCCTTAGGCCCCATGAAAAGCTTCCTGCATCCTTAATTTCCAACCAACAATAATTCTACCCTTCAATCTCTGGCATCCTTATCCTTATCTTTCATCCTTATCATCATAATTAATAGCTATTTTGTCCCAGGTCTCGAATTAACTGCTCGGTATGCATTAGTTCATTTAATTGTTACAATAATCCTGTGTGGCAGGTACTCTCAGTTCTATTATACAGTAAAAGAGCTGAGGTTTGGAGTGATTGCATTACTTGCCTGAGTCCCACAGTGAATGGGGGAGCAAGGAATCGAACCCAGATTGATTCAAAAGCCCAAGCTCTACCCACCATGTGTCACTGCTTTCTCTAACCAAACTAATGGTTTATGCTTCTTACCTTTGACCAATTTAATTCCACTTTTCTGAAGTGTTTTCAACATTTCATTAATGAATACAACAATTATTTAAGCAACTAATCCTTAGATATAGATCTATAAAAAGTCCTTTTAGTTGCCCATTATCATTCCCAAACCAACCAGACCCACACATCATATTCTCCCAAACATATGCATACACAAGGCATTCACCTTTTTTTGTATCATTTCCTTTCCTGCTCATCTCAATGTAATGAGGTTAACAAGAAAGATTTTACATATTAGCGGAGGGAAGTGCTACAGAAAGAATATGAGGCGCAGACCCAATTTTGGTAAAAACAACACTTGTATGAGATACAAGAGATACACAGAGTAGCTAAATAAAAGTAAACAATAGTGAATGATTAAGTGTTCCAAAGTTAAATAAAAGCAGTAAACACTGCAGATATCCGTGGAAGAGGACTTTAAGGATGAGTGGGATTTAGTGGCTGGAGGACAGAAACCAGAGTGAAGACAGAAACCAGCGTCTTCATCACTGACGACTATTTACCAAGCACCCCATGGGTTAGATATTAAATTAAAGTTATTGGGATAAAGAGATGTACAAGCTGCTGTCTTTCTCCAAATACTTGGTTTATAGGAAAAGTCTAATTTACAGATAGTGATATAAATAGCAAGACAAAGAGTTGCATAATATACAGAACAAGAGTTTCAGTAATTCTGAAAATGAAATTTACCCCAACAAGAGGAATAAGCCCAGGGACAGAGTAAGCCATTAGGCATGGAGCAAAGGGCTCACTCATTGTAACAAAGACTTCTATAAGCCAGGCACTGAATGCAATTGATACCAAGAGCTCAAAGCCAACAGGAGGAACCAGGAGTGTGATTTGTGAGAGCCGGATATGAGGGGAGGGGTACCTTTCCCAGTCAACAGGCATCAGAGAAGGCTTCCCAGGGTGGGGGAGGGGAGAAAAGTAGGAATAGGAGTCACCTGGGCCAGAATGGGCAGGCAGGCAGGGTAGGACACTTCTGAGCAAAAGCACAGGTTAGAAGATGCTCTCATGTAGGGAGAAAGAACAGAACCTACTGGTCCTTTAGTGTCGCTGTGAGAGTGTGTGAGATGACACGGAAGACACAGGCAGAGGCTGGATGGGAAGGGTCCTGATGGCTTCATGTTGGGAGCCTCAGCGTAATGTTGAGCCACTGAAGTGCAATATGTTAAGCATTCTTTAGGTTGAGAGGGCTGTAGGAATTGGATTCAGGTTGGGCCTGGGTTACAGTGAGCTTCATATGCCAAACCTAGTCTTTCCTCCACGTGAGTTCTATGCTTACTGTTCTTGTAGTTCAGAGAATAAACTGGGCACTAGACATTCCAAGCAAACAGCCCAATTCAAAGTAGAGCTGCTGAAAATTTATCAGCACTGAAGAGCAAAGGATGCTCTTAATGGATGACTCAGTATTTCAAAGGGCTGTGGATAAAAGGTGAGAGTTCTCTGAAGTCCAGTTTCAAAACCCAGAGCATCTCCCCCTCTAAGTTTCCCACTTATAACTAATGTCCTCTCTTCTTGTTTTATCATTAACTTTTTTGTTCCCCTTGGGTCTTTTTCTTTTCCCCACATATTAGGACCACTTGGTCCTAATGTGGACCAAGCGGAATGCCGTTATCATCTGTTGAGTACCTGCCGTGTCCCAGGCATTGTTTTAGGCACTAAAGCATGGTCTCATTTAATCCTCATAACAACAGTAAAAGGTGAGTGCCGGTTTACAGATGGAGGATCCAAGGTACAGACAAGATCAATATCTAATTCACACAACTAGTAATGGACAGTGGTAGGAGTCACATATGCTTTTCAAGTACAAATTCGCACACACTCTTCTCCATTTCAAACTCTCGGTTTGAAATGATTTCTCAATGCTGTTAGGATTTTAAAACCAAAAATCTTTGGCATGATTTACAAAGACTAGCATGGCGATTCCTCTCTCTCTCACCCTACAGACAAACCCAAACAGCTGACATTCAGGGCCCAAGGTCCTGACCACTTAAGTACACTATCTCCGGGCTTCCAACAGCTAATTTAAGTTCCTTTATATACTGCAATTTATAAATCATACTCTGTCAGTTTCTGATATAAGTTAACAGTTTTTCTCACCAAGGAGATGATCAACAAAGAGCCTTTCAAAATACGGTTAGGTCTGGGCTGGGTTCCTCAGCTCTTGGTTTGTTCGAGTTCTTCAGTATGTCCCACCCTCCTCAGAGGCTACCCTGGTCTATGCTACCCTGGTCTATGCAGAATGCTGCTTCCCTGAATAGGGGCCCTCATTCTCCACTGGCAGAAAGTCTATGGTCTTTCCTTCTGCTGAACTTGGCTTTATCACTAAGTGGCTCTGAGATTTCGTGTTGTTAACTGTCCTTTCTCTTTCCTCAGTTTCCTTCTCTGTGCACAGCCAGATCGTCATCTCCAAAGTGTTGCCCACTTCAAAAAGTTTAGAATTCTGTGCAAGGGCTTTACCCAGTTGTAGGAAAGAGAACTTGCAAGTTCATTAACTAGCACCCCGTTTGTGCTATTGTCCAGTATAATTATTTTAAACTTTCTATCTTTATTGTTACTTCTTGTAAATGATAACTGTGGTGAAGGTCACAAGTTATTTAATGCCTTTAAATCTCATCCAAAGGTACTTTCCAGCTGAAAAATTCCATAATTCTAAGTCTATATCAATTTCATGTCAGGCAGGATCAGAGACTTGGTCAATATTATTTTTTCCACAGTGAAACTGTATAAGGCAGGAGATTTTACTTAAGCCAACAAATGTGTATCCTTCACAATGGAAGAATAAATAAAATTATAATTTGTGAATCTATTAAGGGTTCTTTCCTGCTAAAAATATTAACCTCTTCTATTCTTTAGCAAGAACTTAATACATATACATAATTTTAGGTTAAAATGTTTGGGAATTTTGTTGTCCTACAGTGATTTTCTACAGATTTATTTCTCATCTCCAAACTTGATCTCCCTCCAAATGTTCTTGATCTTATATTTTCATGTATTCATTATCATTGAGATCTTAATCTTTTCTTGCTGTCCTCAACCTCACCAATATGTCCATATTTCCTAAATCACTTTTTTTTTTTTACAAAGAAATATCCATCAGATATTTCAATATTTGAAAGAAGTTGACACCAATAAAGAACTTGCTCTCTGTCTACTTGGATATAAGGAGCTACCCAAATTAAGACCTTACATCTTTTCATCTACTTATTTGTAATAAAATCTAAATTGTAATTAAATTGTGGTAACTTCAACATGCTATTTCTAAGTAGCCATTGTTAAGTTGTTTCTAAATATCAACAGTAAAAACTACAATCCAAGTAAATTTTGGAACACCCAACTAATCTAAAGGGGAATGAATTTTTAAAAAATAGAGGGCACAATGCTGCACATTTCCGTCTCCAGCTTGAGCAGGGAACCGCTCACAAGGTACCTTTTCCAACTTTGCTATTAACACCGGGTTAATGTAAAACTACCTGATGTGGGTGAAACATTCAGCCTCTGCAAATGATCTCATTCTGAAACGAAAGGTGTCGTGGAAATTGTGTTTTCCTTCTACAGCTCATTGAAATGGAGATGGAATGGAATGGAGTAAAGGGATCTGCTTTCTAATGAGGCAAAATGTGATTCATTTGAACTGGGGCATGGACAGAAAATCCAATAAATACCCTATTTCTTACATCCTTACAAAGTCTTTGAGCACCTGAGCAGAGCAAAAGTACACCCATACTCAAAATTTCCCAAGTAGGATAAGAAATTCATGAGGAAATTATTTTCAATATTCATGGAATGGCCATATTGCTTATACTGTACAGTGTAAAAGGGGGGAAATGACTAACCTCAGAAGCACATTTCCATTTTTTTCATCAGCTTAGTTTTTTTTGATACAAACATAAGAAACCACTGTGACCATCATAGAGAACATTTTGCAATCTTCACTATTGCATAGGATTCATGTGACAGCAAGAGCAGAACTATCAAAGCAAACACACAGACCAGCAACAAATGAAAATGACCACAGTAAACCTTTATAACATATTAATCCTTGAAAAATATATATTCTAAAGATTTGTGATATACTCTGTAGCTATACTATATTCCAGTTTCTACCATTTAAGTCTTTTTAAGACTTGCTGTTTATAAAAATAACCTAGTAAAGAAGTGGCAGAAGAAAGTGAAATTTTACACAGTGTATTACGTGAAACACAAACTTATGAAACCAGCCAAATTTTCTGAATTCTTAATTTAGATAGAATTCTTTTTATTTTTGTCCTTTTATTCCTCCTGTATTTTATAATGATAGCATTTTTAGGTTAGTGGTTCTCAGACTTAACTTTCTCAGGAGAGTAAAACAATTGAAAGCAATTGAGAGCTAACACAGAACTGCCAAACTGTTCATTTTGCCAACAACAACAATCACAAAAAGCTACCTTTCCATCCTTTCAAAAAGGAAAGGAAACTTCAACACCAAAAACATAGGAAATTCATAATTTCAGAACAAAAGAGAGCTCTTCCCAAGAAACACTATTTGTTAGCCAGAGATTATTTTAAAAGGATATATTTGTAGTTATATGAAAATACAGAAACATTTACAACATTAAAATTTATTTTATAATACAATGTATGTTATGTTTCCTTGGTATAAGTTTTCTTTTAATTTGGTAGCACTATATGTATTTGATACATTTGTATTGGATTTCACCCATGAGGAAGGGCTATTACATGCAACTTGTTTTGGTGTTTCACTTTTATTACTACCACTATCAAAAATTCCATTTCAGGGCTTCCCTGGTAGCACAGTGGTTAAGAATCCACCTGCCAATGCAAGGGACACAGGTTCGAGCCCTGGCCTGGGAAGATCTCACATGCCGCAGAGCAACTAAGCCTGTGTGCCACAACTACTGAGCCTGAGCTCCAGAGCCCGCAAGCCACAACTACTGAGCCCACGTGCCACAACTACTGAAGCCTGTGCTCCTAGAGCCCCTGCTCCACAACAAGAGAAGCCACGACAATGAGAAGCCCGCGCACCGCAATGAAGAGTAACCCCCTCTCACCGCAACTAGAGAAAGCCCGCACACAGCAACGAAGACCCAACACAGCCATAAATAAATAAATAAATAAATTTATTTTTAAAAAATATTCCATTTCACACTGACATGAGCAAAAATGAAATCATCATGCAACCTATTATATACAGAATGGATAAACAACAAGGTCCTACTGTATAGCACAGGGAACTATATTCAATATCCTATGATAAACCATAATGAAAAAATATGAAAAAGAATGTATATATGTGTATAACTTAATCACTTTGCAGAAGTGATACAACATTGTAAAGCAACTGTATTTCAGTAAAATGAATTTAAAAAATGAAATAATCAGTCTTAAAAGTGTTTCAATTAATCTGAAATAGTCCAGGCAAACCAAGATTCTAAGGAACAACAGCTCCCACATTGCTAAGCCCTTTCTTCCATCTTGCCCACAATGGGCAGGTAGGAAGACTAGGTGAGTGGCTGGGGCCACAGGAAGTAAGCCAAGGATGCTCCCCAGTCACTGCTCCTCACTCTTAGGACAGAACCATTATGGCCCTCCCTACCTTACAGAGGGAAGCTGGACATTTCTACAATAGGGGTTCTAAGGGCAAGTAAAAACTTTGTCCCTGATCAGGGTTGGGGACCACTGCTGTGGGGCACTTAGTCTTTGAATCTCTGAATGTCATGTGGTCCAAAGCAGCCTGAACGTAGGTATAGTTGTAGGTTGAGTTGACATCCACCATAAAGCACCTTTCCATTTGTAAATTAAGCAAAGTAGAAAAAGCTTTAGGGACAGAAACACTGGGTTCAAGTCTGTATTCAAATCATTTATTTGATTTCTTTGTTTGTTTGTTTTGTGGTATGCGGGCCTCTCACTGTTGTGGCCTCTCCCGTTGCGGAGCACAGGCTCCGGACGCGCAGGCTCAGCGGCCATGGCTCACGGGCCCAGCTGCTCCGTGGCATGTGGGATCCTCCCGGACCGGGGCACGAACCCGCGTCCCCTGCATCGGCAGGCGGACTCTTAACCACTGAGCCACCAGGGAAGCCCTATTTGATTTCTTGATGCTTTCTGATGCTTAGTCTGGGGTTATGGTTTTGGCAAGAACAGGTAAAGGGCTATTCTCATCACATCCTATCAAGGGTACATACTATCAACATAACTTTATTCCGGCTCATATTGACCTTGATCACCTGGCTGAGACTTGTTTGTTAATTCTCCATTGTAAAGTTATTCTCCACTCCTCCCTCCCCCCCTTTCCATACTGTGATCTTTGGAAGGAAGTCACTATGTATAGCCCACACTTAAGTATACCATCTCCTGGAGGGTGGAGTACTTACATAAATTATTTGGATATTTGGATGGCAGATTTATTTATTTTCTTCATTTATTTATTCAACCATTTATTTATATCAGTAGGTTGTCACTTTTTAATTTTAGCTGTTCTAATATGTGTAGAGTAATGGTCTTAATTTGCATTTCCCTTAATGGCCTATGATATTGAATATATTTTCAACTGCTTATGTGTCATCCATATATCCTGTCTAGTGAAAAGTCTCTGCATGTTTTTTGCCAGTTTTCAAGTTGGAATTTTTTAAATGTTGAGTTTGAGAGCTCCTTATATATTCTAGATACTAGTCCATTGTTAGATACTTGTTTTACAAATATTTTTCCTAATCTTCAGCTTGTCTTTCCATCCTCAATAGGGGATTTTGCAGAGCAAAACTTTTAAATTCTGATGAAGTTTGATTTTTCTATTTTTTGTTTTATGGATTGTGCTTTTGGTATTATATCGAAGAACTCTTTATCAAGTCCTATGTCCCAAAGACTCTCTTCTATGTCATCTTATAAAAATTTTATAGGCTTACATTTTACACTTAAATCTATGATCTATTTTGAGTTAATTTTTGTATAAGGTATGAGGTTTAGGTGAAGGTTTATTTCTGACTATGAATGCCCAATGAGCCAAGAATATTTTCAAGGAAGTGATATCAATGGATATGGACTCTAAGATGGATGAGGAAGAAAATGGAGATGAGAGGATGATTACAAATAATTCTTTCTAAGTGGTAGATTCGACTCATAAGGTAAAATAAGTAGCTACAAAGCAAGTCAGCTGATTACCAGGAAGGAGGCAGTAGCTGGAGATTTCAGAAAGGAAGCAGTTACTTGTGATGTGAATAAAGGTTCAGGGGCTGCCAAGAGGGTGTGTAGCTGGAGTGGAGGCGGGTGATGGGGTTAAGGAGCTGGGTGTAGAGAAGGATACCTGTGAGAGCTGTGTCACAGGATGACAGTAGGCGTGGGCGGAGAGGAAGTGTGTAGGTCAGGGGCTCAAGTAAATTCCTTGAATGAGTCAAGGAAATGACAGGTCCAAGGTGGGAGAAAGGGGCAAGAGAGGGTATTTTCAGGAGAGGGGGAAGAGAAATGCTTTGCAGTCACCATGGGGAGCCAGGAGGATGCTTTTTCTACTTCTCAGTCTTAAAGTACAAGGGGGTATGAGAAAGATAAAAAGCAATAAGTGAAACAAAAAACAACAAATGAAATGAAAAACTTGAAGAGGGGAAGAAACGTTCTCAGGAGACTTCTGGGTTTCTGTTAAGGCATATGGGGGAAGGGAATATTTGGAGAAAATGTTGCATTAGCTGCTCACAGAGCAAGGGGCAGGAGGGCCATTAGCTGCTCACAGAGCAAGGGGCAGGAGGGCAGCTGCAGAGTCCCAGAAGTGCTGGGAGTGGGGAGAACTTGGAGTCCAAATGGAGAGCAGAGCCTAAGGGACAGACAGACTCAGACATCATGAAATTCTAAGGGATACACAGGTGTTGGACTCGGCCTGGAAGTCAAGAGAAGCAGTTCTGGGGCATCCTCAGAGAAGAAGAGGGTAAGCACATGTCCAGGTCACTAAACGAGATACCTGTGAAAACACTTTGTTTACAAAACTGCATTTTAAAGATCTGGGAATTAGTAGATACATATAGTCAGGTGACAAAAGACATTGTACAAATCAAGTTAATATGTTTGATCCTCATTGTCTAGAAGTTACTCATTTATGATGATATCTACACACCCACAACAGTATGTTATGATATCCACTGGCTTAGAGACAACGATGCATTGTTTGTCCTAAAAGATAAATATATGAACACACATGCACATACACAAACACAATTTTGCTAAAAATGGTAAGATTAGCAGCTATAAAATGAAATTACAGATGGTGTTTTAAGGCCTTGGTTGGCTCAATCCATCTTCTCACTGGTTCCTGCCTTTTTCTCCTTTGTTCCAATTCCATTTTTCATCATGTTTTGACAGGTGAGGTTGTTCATGCAAAGAGATCCAACAAAAATATAGGAATGCCACCTTTCCCTCCTTATCTAGGATAGAGCAACCTTCCCTTTCCTCCTTGCAACAAAGCAGGCAAAACATACTCTCCCATGCCCCTTGAGGGGGCAGATGGAGGAATGACGATGGCACCATTGTTTTGCTTGCGGGGAGGGAATTTGAAGGCAGTCAGGAGGTCACCTGCCCTCTCTGCTCAGGATCAGCCCTCCACCCAAACCCCCGTGCAGTTCAAGCTTAGAATACTTCAGACTTAGCCAGCACAAACATGTCACAGCAAGAGGGATAGTGATTGTATTTGCACCTGCTATTGGTTTAAGCACAGGCTTTGTTTGATTCTTTAAAAAAAAAAAAAGCTTTATTATTACCTTATAGCCAAAAGAATTTAGCCTTTAACCTGCAGTTTGCCTACTCTCAGTAATATAAACCTTTTTTCTGGACAAGAAGGGAAGCCTGATGGAATTTTCTTCTTTCCCCTGGGGGTGAGGGAATTAACTCACAACTCCTTTGGACTCTGTTTTATGCCAACTGAAACAATAGAAAGGGGTCTCTGATAACATGGGAGAAAGGAAGAGAATCTCCTGAGCGTAATAATGCAGAAAAATGCATGGTTAGAAGTGATTAAAGATGTTCATCTTGGAGATGCTCCACCCTGAGGCCGAACCAGGTAAACCATTTTCTCTTATGACCCTTCAGTGGGCAAAATGGAAGAAACTTGAACCCTTCCTCCACTGCCCATCTCTACTGAGGGCTTGAGAGCTAGGTCTCCAGAGGGACCACTGAGAAGGAGAGGGCCAACTGAGAACAAAGAGAGGGAGAATAGAGATAAAGTCCCCTGTCGCCCACCAAAAAGGAGGGTTCTTATGGAATGATGGACTGATTTCCATCAATGGAAAAAGACCAAGAATGGCTTTGCATCATCCTCTGAACCCTATGTACATGTCTGCCTGGTCATCAAACAGCAGGGATTTTTTTTCCCTAAGCTATGGTCTCTGTGTTAGCTTTCTATGCCGTGTATCAAATTAACACAAACTTAGTGACTTACAACAACACACATTTATTATCTTATAGTTCTTGTGGGTCAGGAGTCTGGACACAGCTGAGCTGGGTCCTCTGCTCAGGGTCTCATGAGGCTGCATCAAGTTATTGGTCAAGGCTGGGTTCTCATCAGAGGCTTGACTGGGGACAGATCTGCTTCCAAATTCCCTCAGACTGTTGAATTTATTTCCTTGCCACTGTAGGATTCATGGCAATTTGCTTCTTCAAAGTCAGCAACAGAGAGAGAAAGAGACTTCAGTGTGAGTCTACTGGGAAGATGAACTTACATAACCTAACACAATCATGGGAGTGACGTTCCATCCTCTTTGCCATAGTCCACTGGTTAGAAGCAAGTCACAGGTCTTACCTACACTCAAGGGGAAGGGATTATATGAGGGTGTGAACATCAGGAAGCAGAGATCATGGGGGCCACCATAAAGCTTCTCTGCTTCAGTCTATATCTCTGTAGCCCTAGAAATTTAAGGGTATGGCTAAGGAGTTATAGAAGCAAACATTTGTAGGAGAACCATAAAATGAGGGAGGGTATTTTATATTTACACACATACTCACACACCCTAACCTAAAAATAAAGTTAGGAATTTTTCTTAATGGTTGATGGCATGAAATTTTGCAGTTATATAGCCATGGATTTGAATCCCTGATCTATGGTGTAGTAGTTAACTTTAGTAACCCTCAGTTCTCATCTTTAAAATGAGAATAATGGGGTTATTATTACCCACCTTTGTGAGAATTAAATTCAGTAAAGAAAACACTTAGCATAATGGAAGTGCTCAATAAGTGGTCACTGTCATATCCAGGCAAGAGCCTTGGGTACCTCATCCAAGGATTTTTACAATGTGCTCTAAATACAGAGAACTTAATCCCCAAAGCGGGGGTGGGGGTGGGGGGGCCCTTCTGAGGTCTGAGAGGGTTTGGTACCAGTTTGCCTCCATGCTTCCCACAGAGCTGTGGGTGTCCTCTAACCTCCTGGCTGGCTTGGCCAGGGGTCTTTAGTCCACCTTCTCCCGCATCTTCATCAATGGGACCAGTAAGCCTTTGCAATGCTGGATTCAAGGTCCCTGCAGAACTCCAAACTTCTCACCTGGAATGCCTCAGGGAGGGCTCCCCTCACTCCAGGTGCCTCCACTCACCCTGTTCATAATTGACCACAAACTTCCTATCTGCTTGTCCTGCTTAGTCCTTGGAACCTGGTTCCTGAGATGGATCCTCTCAATTATTCACTCACTGAACACATTCAATACTCAACACCAACCATGCGCCAGGCACCGGGCTAGTTTTGGAGAGAGAACAGCGATGAATACAGAACCCTCCCCGCCAGCAGCCCATTGGCCAATGCGGAAGCAGACATAAACCAACAAAGTAAAACTGACCCTTGACTTTGGACAGGAGCACACCTGACACCTGCACGAATCCCTCAGTCTGTGAGCACGAATCCCTCAGTCTGTGAACACAAATGTTAAGAAAGTGCTTTCTCCCACTTCTCAGTTCCGTCAAGACTCATAGTTCCTGCACAGAGTCTCACACCGCTTTAGAGTTTCCAGCTTTCGCTACGGTTTAGTGTGTCACATAATAAAATTTTTGTGCTAGCAGGAGTCCTTACTAAAACAGTTCCACAAACCACGTTTTCCTTTTGTTTTTACAGAGTGTGTGTGGTGGACTAATCCCTTCACTAATCCCTTCATCAGTGTTGGGCACGGCCCAGCTAAATGTTCCACTTTACATTTTTTTTTTTTTTTTTTTTTTTTTTTTGTGGTATGCGGGCCTCCCTCTGTTGTGGCCTCTCCCGTTGCGGAGCACAGGCTCCGGACGCGCAGGCTCAGTGGCCATGGCTCACGGGCCCAGCAGCTCCGCGGCATGTGGGATCCTCCCAGACCGGGGCGCGAACCCGGTTCCCCTGCATCGGCAGGCGGACGCGCAACCACTGTGCCACCAGGGAAGCCCTCCACTTTACATTTCTCCTAAACTTCTGACGATTTTCTGGCTAAGAACCATCACTTTCTCAGAGCTCATTACTTTTCCTTTATTCTTATCACTGGCACCAGCTGATATCTTTTTTAAAACTTTGTTTTCACAAAGGAATGACATGTTTACTATTTCAGATGAGGTGTCCGTGCTCTGTTGTCACTGGTACTCTTCCTGGAGAGACACATGGCCTCCTGCACACCAGGCTCCTCACAGCCCAAGAGGTGCACATCTATGCCTTGTCAGTCATTTGAATCTTAATAATACTAATACTACTACTAATAAAAGGTAAAATATATTGAGAGATTACAGTGTGCTAAGAATTTATATGTATTACATTATTTAACCTTTACAACCACCTCTTGAGATTGGGACTAATACCAGCATTTAAGAGATCAGGAAACTGAGGTTTAGAGATTTTGTCTGCTCAAGATCATACTGCTGGTAAGTGTGGTGCAAGATTCAATCCCCAGTAGCCTAATGCAATCTTGTCACCCAAGTTTGAACAGAGGTGTGTGAGCCTGAGAACAAAGTTAACCTACTTAATACTTTGTCCAGGCTTAGCCCTGGCTCCAAACCCAAGGGGAAAAGGCAAGATTAGCAGCCACAAAGTCCAATGGTTAGCCAGTCACCTGTACTTTAGGGGTATCTTTCCTTTCACAGCCCAGCTCTGGATACGGGCAAATAAAAGATAGCAGTGGGTCTCTGTGCAGCGAGCTAATGTGAAAAAATCAAGGACAAAAGAGAAACAAAAGGTGACCTAGTATGAAGGACTAGGGAACAGAGATAACTCTCAGATAATAACTCTTTGGACTGAGGAATAAATGTCTTTCTTTTAACAGACTCACAGACATAGAGAACCGACTGGTGGTTGCCAAGGAGGGGTGGGGGAGGGAAAGGGAAGGATTGGGAGTTTGGGGTTAGCAGATGCAAACTATTACATATAGAATGGATAAACAACAAGGTTCTACTCTATAGCATAGGGAACTATATTCAATATCCTGTGATAAACCATAATGGAAAAGAATATGAAAAAGAATGTACATATATGTATAACTGAATCACTTTGCTGTACAGCAGCAATTAACACAATATTGTAAATCAACTATACTTCAATAAAATAAAATTTTATAAATGCCTTTCTTTTGAGCAAAGCTTGTAATTCTGACAGTGAGTCAGGGGTCCCTAACAGTGACAGGGACTGATAGCTGTGAAGGGCATTAATCAAAGACACAGCAGACTTGTGTTTACTCTGGGAAGGACTGCTGACCCTGCATAGGCCTTTGAAGCCTCCCTTGCTTACGCAGATCATAATGCACTATGAAGTAACATTTTCAAAGCAAAAGGGGGAAATTGAAACATACACGTCTAAGCCAGTTATTTCACTAAGGCACTTCAAAGAAACACTTCCTTTTATCATTTTGACTTCTCATTAATAATAAATGTGAAGATATTACTCACAGAAATTACTCAGAAACCTCGGGATGATGGAGGCTTCAATTTGACCCATCATCAGCACAGTGGGAAGGATAAAGTAGGGAATCACACATGGCTCCTAAAGCTTCCACTTGGAAGTGACTTATATCCCCTCCCACTCACATTTCATTGGCCAGAGAAGGTCACATGGTCTACCTAACTTCCAGGGGGACAGGGAAGCACAATCTGGCCATATGCTGATAAGGGCAGATGGGGTACTGACAACACCTGGTGAACAGCACTGATGACTAACACAAAAGCCAAGGGAAAAGTAGGAATTTTTAGGACATCAAGTGAAGGAGTATGTTCAAGAGAATAAAGCACTTAGGAGCTCTGCTGTATTTCCACAGTAATTTCTCAGATGGAATAATCCCATAAAGACCCTCAACATGAACATCACAATTGTTTGAAGAAACAGGTGTCCTGATCTGACAACATCATCAAGGAAAAATAATACCAAAAAACTGTGGAATTTATATAACTGAGACAAGAGCAATTTTCTCATGTGTAAGCGGAGGAAGAAACTATTCATCTGCCATCTAGATCATTGGTGAGAATGCTAAGAAAACTCATTGTAGGACTCAGCAAAGGTAAACTACCAAAACTCAGATGGCACCATTAATCTTTTCTCCCTTGAACTTGCCTGTCGTCTTGCTATTTCTCCAAGCAATTTCAAAGCATTTTACCATATAATCATATTTAGAGCTTCAAAGAAACTGACAATGACAATTTATATTTATTCACTTTTTACTTTATTCAACAAACATTTATTGTGAGGGTCTATGACATGCAGTATACTTCCCTAGACACTAGGGATACAAAGACACAGTCCTTACCCTTAGGACTCTCATTAATATAATGGAGAAAGACCAAGGATTAGAAAATTGTAGACTAGTGTGAATCCAGTTAAGATATATGCACTGCATATAATGGGAGAGCTATTGGGCTAATATTTATTAAGACCATCACCTGCTTTGGAATGGAGCGGTGAACCTGTATGATTCACCCAATACACAGGGCATGTCTTAGAGTTGTGCAAGGTACATATTGCACAACTCCAGGGTTCACCGTCCCCTTGCAGGCTTCTTAGATTTGTATGGATGCCAGTTAAGTGTCTTGAACAGAGGTGCCTCTGTCTATTTCCTCCAAAGTCATCATTGGTATTAACAGCAGGACTGCCAGTACCTAATCAACATTTAGCACTCTGCAATATTTTCGTTATATTCTAATATGTTTCATTGTAATTTTTATTAATATTGACATAATGGTAATCTCTCACTAACTGAACCATTTTTTTCAATAATCATCAATTATAGAGCTAGTCTAAGACTGTTCTAGCCATATTGGAAGTCCTAGATAAATATAAGCCACTATCCTTGACCTCAGAAAACTTTTAAACTAACTGGAGAAAGACAGAAGCACATAAGTCAATTAGAGATTAATCATCTCTAACCTGTGTAACACTGAATCTAAAAACAATCTGAGCTGTGAAAACCAAGAGATCAACCTTAGATCGGATTTCATCTTGAGCTTGAAGGATGTAGAATATTTAGATAGGCTAGAGGAAGGAGACTCATGAGACTGTATGACTCTATCAGTCTTTGTTTATTCTTTCCAGGGAAAAACACCTTAAAACTCATACCTTGGTAATGGACATTAGCAGCTGCCCCTGTGTTATAGCAAAGAGGGAGGCACAGCTGAGAAATTGTAGTGAACTCTGCTCCTTATCCCCCCGACCTACTCCTTCCAACACATCAGTTATCTTGTGTCATTCCCCAGGATTCCTCTTGGACAGAACAAGTCCTTCTACTATTACTTTGTAGCGGTTAAGAAGATAAGCTACTACACTGATTTTCAAAGTGCAGTACCCAACCAGCAACATGAGTATTATCATCTGGGAACTTGTTAAAAATGCAAATCTTTGGGCCCCACCCCAGAACCAGTGAAACTCTGCAGGCAGAGCCCAGCAATCTATGGTTTAACAAGTCCTACAGGTGATTCTAAGGTACACTAATGTTTGAGAACCACTGGGCTCGTCAGACATCCTGAGTTCAAATCCTAGCTCTTTTGGACTCCATGGCTTAATCAGGTGGTTACTTTTGCTAAATCCCAAAAGAGTATTAACAGTAGTTTCCAACCTCATGGGGTCATTGTGAAGAATAAATGAGTTAATGCATGTAAAGCCCTTAGCGTAATCCTTGAGTGAGCACTCAATAAAGTATTACTATTAGCACCTAGTGAGACTTCCCTTTACTTTTAAATCATTTTCATGCCATAACATAGTTGGAAAAATCTTAGAGCTGTGTTTCTTCGCTCCTTCTTATTACCTTCACCCCCATCACCTTTGATAGCACCACCTTCACCACTCTTTGGCCCACTAATATATACATGTATTAATTGTATATTATATTTATACATTTTATATATATTAATAGCACAAAATGTTCCATTTTAACCATTTTAAGTGTACAGTTCTGTGACATTAAGTACAGTCAAACTTTTGTGTCACATCACCACCATTCATCCAGAATTTTTTTCAACCTCCCTAATTAAAACCCCAAACTCATTAAACAACAACTCCCTTTCCCCCCCCTCGCCCCAGACCCTGGCAACCACCATTCCACTTTCTGTCTTTATGCATTTGACTACTCTAAGTACTTCACATGAATGGACATACAGTATTTGCCCTTTTGTGACTAGCTTATTTCACTTAACACAGTGTCCTCAAGATTCATCTATGTTATAGTATGGGTCAGAATTTCCTTCCTTTTTAAGGCTGAATAATATTCCATTGTATGTATGTACCGTATTTTGTTATCCATTCAAATGGACATTTTAGGTTGTTTCCACATTTCAGCTATTGTGAATAGTGCTGCTATGAACATGAGTGTTCAAATATCTCTTGAGTTCCTGTTTACAGTTCTTCTGAGTATAGTCCCAGAAGTGGAATTGCTGGTGGTCTACTATTCTTGACCATTCTTCAGCTTAATGAGAGAAGCCTTCCTCTCCTGTCTCCTCTGTCAAGCTGCTGTGTCTGTGGCTACCAGAGAGCAGACACCATCCTCCTTCTCTGTATCTAGGACAATGTTGTAGGATTGCCTTGCAGTCTTTAAAAATTTGAAACTGGGTAAGAGCAAGTCTTCCACTAAAACATATCTCCTCCTATCCTAGACTCAATTTCATCACAGTGAAGGGCTTTTCTGCCCTATCTACAAAAACTTTACTTTCTTCTACCCCACTGGTGATAAGGACCAGAGAGTAAAGAGGGATTATAGGGTGAATCGTCTGCTATGACAACTTATTTTTCCTCCAGTTGTTTCCAACCAAACACACAGTATCATTTACTTTGACTGTGGTCATCACTTTGGCTTCAGGCTTAATCTGTTTTGACTAGGAATATTGTCCTCGGAAACACTACAATTTCCTGAAGAGACTGCAAATCAGCAGTCTTGCTTAAAATCATACATGGCCATTATCTTTCCTCTGCTTAAAAGATGTACAAAGACAGTATGTCATTGTGAGACGGGTGATTTTCTTTATTTAGGGTCTGCCTTCTGGCTGAGCTATAACGTAAGGCAATTAGATACCCAACTTTTATAACAGACATGTTGAACTTCCTTGATATGTCCTGCAGAGGTTAGGCAAACACAAAGATAATAGACTTTAACTAGCAGTTAGGAGGTTTAGACTTCAAACCTTTTAGACAGTATGAACTATGATCATGAGACAACAGACAATGTGCTCATTTACTGCTCAAAACCACCTCGAGATGAAATTTTAATGTAGAATCATTCCTACCTGTGAGGTCCTCAAGAAATGGGTATTAAACGTCTTTTTATGCAAGGCTTTTAGTCTGAGTTTTGTCCAGAATAAGCTAAACCAACGTGACCCCTCTAGGAGGCAGTGCTGTGCAGTGGAGATGCGGTCTGGATTCAGCTCAGCTAGGTTTCCAGTAGACTCTACCTTTACTACCTATGTGACATTGAGAAAATTACTAAAATTCTTCATATCTCGGTTTATTCACCTGAAAAATAGACATACTAATAGCACATGCAGAGTATTTCCTATCATTCAAGAGTAACTGGTACCTGGAAAACATCACCGACAATAAATGCACCAAAATGTCATTGAAAAAAATAGGTGTTATTAGAGCATTTCCTTGAAAAATGAACTAAAAATTATACAAATTATAAAATTGTCTTACATTTAACCAAATTTAAAGTTTCAACTCTATACTTATTTTCAGAAAAATGACAAATAAATTACTTAGGAGATTTTTGTTAAAATTTTCAAACAAAACTGCACGATAGCACTATACATCCTTCATTTCATATTTGACCTTCAAAGAAACAGGAACAGGATATACATTTTGCAAAACTATTCTGGGGCTTAATTGGCTTCCTACAACTTTTCCTGTTCCTTTGGTGTTGAATCCTCCATTTTGAAGCACAAATCATGCCAAATCCACATTTGCCAATGGCTTTGCAGGTAATTCTAGTAGTTCTCCTGTAACACTTTAATCAACTTCATGAAATTCTAAATGTTTGGCAAATTGTGATTTTTCCATTTGCAATTCATCTGCTTTGTAGTTTCATTGTACAGTCTCATGTTATAAACATCTGACAATGAAACAGTGACCAACAAAGGTGACTGACCCACTGGTCAGGTTATATGCTAGAGTAAAACAGGAAGAGATATTTGAATGAAGACTGATTTTAATAAATGGCCAGCTCACTATGACAATTTTTGCTTTCCTGACACCTCTTAACTACAGAAATTTAGAGAATGAATACTAAGACAGCAAAGACCCTTGATTTCTCATTATACTGCTAAATCCATGTCATGTACTCAGCACAGTGCCTAGTGAATAGCATGTGCTTTAGTTGTTGATAAATATTCTCATTATTTACTTAAGAGGACCTACATGTTCATAAAGGTTGAAGGCATTTAAACACACAATAATAATATAGGCTAAGAAGAATGTTTTCCTTAAATCAATTTCCCCTTTCCATCTATAAGCACAATGACTAGAGAATTAAAAAAACTCCCATTCTTCAACCTACCTCTATTCCTTACTCCCTTTTCCCCTTATTTTGTTTTATCTTCTCTCAATAACACTAATTCCCATTTAAGGTGTCATATATTTACATATTTGTTTTGTCTGTCTCCCACCACTAGAATATAAACTCCAGAGGCCAACAACTTGGTTTGTCCATTGATGTGTCACCAGCACCAAGAACAGGGCCTGGCACATGGTAGGTGTTCAATAAGTATTTGTTGAATCAATGATGAATGAAAAACTCCTTCTACCTTCCTCAATCCAGGCCCCCAGTGCCCAGGGGCCATCACCATGATCCCAAGGTAGGGATCCTAGTGCACTATGGCCTGAAAGAGCCCCTGATATGAATAAGAATGGATACTGTGCAAATCCTAAGAAGAGACAGTGCAGATTCCTGGAAGCATGCAGTAGAATGAAAGGCTGTGGATAGTCACCGCAAACTCAGGTCATCTCTGTTCCTAGACTAAGATCCATTCTAATTCACTCCAGAAGGAATAGAAGACAGTTCTCCTGCAGAACAAAGAAAGGAAGTTGAATTCTCCCTCCTACAAAGGAAAAGATTTGTGTTTGAGTCATGATGGAGTGGAAAGAACTACCCTGTGAGGGTCAGGAATCCTGTGTACTGATCTCACCTCTGATAGTAACTGGGTCTGTAACTCAGGAAAGTCACATCAAACTTTCAGGGCTCTTCAACTTCATCTGTACGATGGGTGGGTGTGGCTAGATCAGCATTTCCTAAACTATGTGCCTTGGGACATTTGACCTCTTCTGCACTAACAGGGTGGCCACTAGCCACATATGGCTGTCGAGCACTTGAAAAGTAGCTGGGGTCACATTTTAAAGTGTAAATACTAGGTCAGTGTACAGAAAAAAAAAAGTAAGGTATCTCAATAATTTTTATATGATTAATGTTGAATTAATAGTTTTATATATTGGCTTAAATAAAATATGTTATTAAAATTAGGATAGAATGGGATGCTGTGGTAGTTGTGGGGGCAGGGTGCACATGGGAACTCGCAGTACTTTCTGCTCAATTCTGCTGTGAATCTAAAACAGCTCTAAACAATGATAGATAAATCAAAACTTTATATAAAAAAGTAGGCCAACCCATTTCTTTTTATTTTAAAAAATGTGGCTACCAGGACATTGAAAATTGTGTATGTAACTACAGATATGGTTTGCAGGGTATTTCTGTTTGACAGTGCAACTCTACAATCAGAGAGAAGAAAAAAATCTCTCTGATCACATCACTGTATATCACAACCCCACCTCCACCCTCCCCACGCCCATCCCATGACATGATGCTCATTATCAAAGTGAGCATATTGAGGTGGCTGTCTTCCCGGTGCTTCAGAAAGAACCGCCTGACCTGCGCTGGGAGCTCTCTAATTTAGAAAAAGACATGCCAGCCCTTTGCAGTATAGCAGCTACACAGAAGCCATGTGGCTGACAGGGTCTTGGTGCTCCGGCCTGGTGTCAGGCCTGAGCCTCGGAGGTGGGAGAGCCGAGTTCAGGACATTGGACCACCAGAGACTTCCTGGTCCCACGTAATATCAATTGGTGAGAGGTCTCCCAGAGATCTCCATCTCAACGCTAAGACCCAGCTCCACCCAACAGCCAGCAAGCTCCAGTGCTGGACGTCCCATGCCAAACAACTAGCAAGACAGGAACACAACCCCACCCATTAGCAGAGAAGCTGCCTAAAATCATGGTAAGTTCACAGACACCCCAAAACACACTACCAGACACAGCCCTGCCCACTAGAAAGACAAGATCCAGCCCCAGCCACCAGAACATAGGCACGAGTCCCTTCCACCAGGAAGCCTACACAAGCCACTGAACCAACCTTACCCACTGGGGGCAGACACCAAAAGCATCGGGAACTACGAACCTGCAGCCTGCGAAAAGGAGACCCCAAACACAGTAAATTAAGCAAAATGATAAGACAGAAACATGCAGCAGATGAAGGAGCAATGTAAAAACCCACCAGACCAAACAAATGAAGAGGAAATAGGCAGTCTACCTGAAAAAGAATTCAGAGTAATGATAGTAAAGATGATCCAAAGTCTTGGAAATAGAATGGAGAAAATACAAGAAACGTTTAACAAGGACCTAGAAGAAATAAAGAGCAAACAAGCAATGATGAACAACACAATGAAATAAGTGAAATAAAAAATTTTGTAAAAGGAATCAATAGCAGAATAACTGAGGCAGAAGAACGGATAAGTGACCTGGAAGATAAAATAGTGGAAATAACTACCGCAGAGCAGAATAAAGAAAAAGAATGAAAAGAATTGAGGACAGTCTCAGAGACCTCGGGACCAACATTAAATGCACAAAATTCCAATTATAGGGGTCCCAGAAGAAGAAGAGAAAAAGAAAGGGTCAGAGAAAATATTTGAAGAGATTATAGTTGAACACTTCCCTAACATGGAAAAGGAAATCATCAATAAAGTCCAGGAAGCTCAGAGAGTCCCATACAGGATAAATCCAAGGAGAAACATGCCAAGACACATATTAATCAAACTATCAAAAATTAAATACAAAGAAAAAATATTAAAAGCAGCAAGGGGAAAACAA
>NC_041219.1:27044700-27045433 GCF_002837175.3 Physeter macrocephalus
GACATAGACTGGCTGAATGGATACAAAAACAAGACCCATACATATGTTGTCTACAAGAGACCCACTTCAGACCTAGGGACACATACAGATTGAAAGTGCAGGGATGGAAAAAGATATTCCATGCAAATGGAAATCAGAAGAAAGCTGGAGTAGCAATTCTCATATCAGACAAAATAGACTTTAAAATAAAGAGACAAAGAAGGATACTACATAATGATCAAGGGATCAATCCAAGAAGAAGATATAACAATTGTAAATATTTATGCACCCAACATAGGAGCATCCCAATACATAAGGCAAATGCTAACAGCCATAAAAGGGGAAATTGACAGTAACACAATAATAGTAGGGGACTTTAACACCCCACTTTCACCAATGGACAGATCAACCTAGATGAAAATAAATAAGGAAACACAGCTTTAAATGACACATGAAACAATACGGACCTAATTGATATTTATAGGACATTCCATCCAAAAACAACAGAATACACTTTCTTCTTAAGTGCTCATTGAACATTCTCCAGGATAGATCATATCTTGTGTCACAAATCAAGCCTTGGTAAATTTGATAAAATTGAAATGGTATCAAGTATCTTTTCTGACCACAATGCTATGAGACTAGATATCAATTACAGGAAAAAAACTGTATAAAATACAAACACATGGAGGCTAAACAATACACTACTAAGTAACCAAGATATCACTGAAGAAATCAAAGAGGAAATTAAAAA
>NC_041219.1:27046606-27055475 GCF_002837175.3 Physeter macrocephalus
TGCGCGCCCGGAGCCTGTGCTCCGCAACGGGAGAGGCCGCAACAGTGAGAGGCCCGCGTACCACAAAAAAAGAAAAAAAAAAAGAGAACTACAGACCAATATCACTGATGAACATAAATGCAAAAATCCTCAACAAAATACTAGCAAACAGAATCCAACACTACATTAAAGGATCATACACCATGATTAAGTGGGATTTATCCCAGGGATGCAAGGATTCTTCAATATACACAAATCAATCAATGTGATACACCATATTAACAAATTGAAGGATAAAAACGATATGATAATCTCAATAGATGCAGAAAAAGCTTTTGATAAAATTCAAAACCCTTTTATGATGAAAATTCTCCAGAAAGTAGCATAGAGGAAACCTACTTCAACATAAAGGCCATATATGACAAACCCACAGCCAACATTGCTCTCAATGGTGAAAAACTGAAACCATTTCCTCTAAGATCAGGAATAAGACAAGGTTGCCCGTTCATTCTCACCACTATTATTCAACATAGTTTTGGAAGTTTTAGCCACAGCAATCAGAGAAGAAAAAGAAATAAAAGGAATCCAAATTAGAAAAGAAGTAAAGCTGTCACTGTTTGCAGATGACATGATTCTATACACAGAGAATCCTAAAGATATTACCAGAAAACTAGTAGAGCTAATCAATGAATCTGGAAAAGTATCAGGATACAAAATTAATGCACAGAAATCTCTAGCATTCCTATACACTAATGATGAAAAATCTGAAAGAGAAATTAAGGAAACACTCCCATTTACCACTGCAACAAAAAGAATAAAATACCTAGCAATAAACCTACCTAAGGAGACAAAAGACCTGTATGCAGAAAACTATAAGACACTGATGAAAGAAATTAAAGATGATACAAACAGATGGAGAGATACACCATGTTCTTGGATTGGAAGAATGAACATTGTGAAAATGACTATACTACCCAAAGCAATCTACAGATTCCGTGCCATCTCAAACTACCAATGGCATTTTTCGCAGAACTAGAACAAAAATTTTCACAGTTTGTATGGAAACACAAAAGACCCCGAATAGCCAAAGCAATCTTGAGAAAGAAAAATGGAGCTGGAGGAATCAGGCTCCTGGACTTCAGACTATACTACAAAGCTACAGTAATCAAGACAGTATGGTACTGGCACAAAAACAGAAATATAGATCAATGGAACAGGATAGAAAGCCCAGAGATAAACCCACACACATATGGTCACCTTATCTTTGATAAAGGAGGGAAGGATATACAGTGGAGAAAAGACAGCCTCTTCAATAAGTGGTGCTGGGAAAACTGGACAGCTACATGTAAAAGTATGAAATTAGAACAATCCCTAACACCACACACAAGAATAAACTCAAAATGGGTTAAAGACCTAAATGTAAGGCCAGACACTATCAAACTCTTAGAGGAAAACATAGGCAGAACACTCTATGGCATAAATCACAGCAGGATCCTGTTGGACCCATCTCCTAGAGAAATGCAAATAAAAACAAAAAAAAACAAATGGGACCTAATGAAACTTAAAAGCTTTTGCACAGCAAAGGATACCATAAACAAGACCAAAAGACAACCCTCAGAATGGGAGAAAATATTTGCAAACGAAGCAACTGACAAAGGACTAATATCCAAAATTTATAAGCAACTCTTGCAGCTCAATAACAAAAAAACAAACAACCCAATCCAAAAATGGGCAGAAGAACTAAATAGACATTTCTCCAAAGAAGATATACAGATCGCCAACAAACACATGAAAGAATGCTCAACATCATTAATCATTAGAGAAATGCAAATCAAAACGACAATGAGATATCATCTCACACCGGTCAGATTGGCCATCATCAAAAACTCTAGAAACAATAAATGCTGGAGAGGGTGTGGAGAAAAGGGAACCCTCTTGCACTGCTGGTGGGAATGTAAATTGATACAGCCACTATGGAGAACAGTATGGAGGTTCCTTAAAAAACTAAAAATAGAACTACCATATGACCCAGCAATCCCACTACTGGGCATATACCCTGAGAAAAAAGCCATAATTCAAAAAGAGTCATGTACCACAATGTTCATTGCAGCACTATTTACAATAGCCAGGACATGGAAGCAACCTAAGTATCCATCAACAGACGAATGGATAAAGAAGATGTGGCACATATATACAATGGAATATTACTCAGCCATAAAGAAACAAAATTGAGTTATTTGTAATGAGGTGGATGGACCTAGAGTCTGTCATACAGAGTGAAGTAAGTCAAAAGGAGAAAAACAAATACCATATTCTAACACATATATATGGAATCTAAAACAAACAAACAAAAATGGTTCTGATGAACCTAGGTGCAGGACAGGAATAAAGACGCAGACGTAGAGAATGGACTTGAGCACACGGGCAGGGGGAAAGGTAAGTTGGGACGAAGTGAGAGAGTAGCATTTACATATATACACTACCAAATGTAAAATAGATAGGTAGTGGGAATCAGCTGTATCGCACAGGGAGACCAGCTCAGTGCTTTTGTGACCACCTAGAGGGGTGGGATGGGGAGGGTGGGAGGGAGATGCAGGAGGGAGGGGATATGGGGATAATTGTATACATATAGCTGATTCACTTTGTTATACAGCAGAAACTAACACAACATTGTAAAGCAATTATACTCCAATAAAGATGTTAAAAAAAAGAGTGAGCATATTGAGACTTCTTGTGGTATTCAGTATATGTAAACCTGTTTTTAATTGGCATTGTCTAAATGTATTGATCATAAAATCTATTTTCCACTGAGCGTCTCTATTAATACCTCTCACTTCTAAGGAAGACATTTTGGAAAACAGTTGTCCAGATTTCCTGTAAAGTCTTTTTAGATTCTAATAATTTGTGATATTATGGATCTATGTAGGTGGAAAGAAGAGATGAGTTTCTCAGGTGCTTGTTCAGGTAAGGAGAGTTTTAGGGAGAAATTATGTCCTTCACCAACACTTTCTGGGAGAGATCAGCACCAATTGAACAGCGGAAGAGAAGAAAGTTGGGAGAAGAGCAGAGAATTGGGTTGAGGAATGGAGGAGGGGGAAACGAGATCAAGTTTGGAGGGTCTCCTTAGAAAACCCTTGTGTTAATTATACTCAGTGAAATCTTTGTTGTCTGCTGCTTGGGATGTTGATGCCTTCAAGAAATCAGCACCACATCATACATCTAACTCAGACAGAACATGCAGTGACAGAACCCTACAAAATGTGACATTTCACAAAGAAACAGCATGAGTGGCTGGAGGCTGCAGAAAGTCCACAATTAAGAGGACATATTACATGTCAGTGAGTCCAACCCAGACCAGAAAGACACGGCAGTTCCACACTTTCTGCCCTCTCACCTTCAGGCCTCCAGGGAGCAGATGGGGAGAAACCCTTGAGGGTTTATCTAGCCAGATAAAGTAGTGAAGCCACAGCCTGTGGTCTCTGACAGAGACTTCTATGTGGGTGATAAGAAACCTATTTCTGGTGCCTGACATTTCTGCCTGTGCTTCCAGACAGTATCCCAAGCCCGGTGCTATATTGCCTAGGACTTCTGAGGTTCCATTACAAATGGAAATTTCTTCTGAACGAACCTCAAAAATTCTCCTATTGCGTACTAACTTCTCCCTTGTCCTCTGTAACTGCCAAAATATTACCGTGTAGAATGTGCTGCTTTCTATAACTTCCAAGAATTTATTCTGAATTAACAGTTTCTAAAGTTTTATTGAGATATAATTTATATGCAACAAAATTCACCAATATTAACTGTGAATGAATTTTAGTAAATGTATAGTCATGTAACTACCACCACAATCACATTTTAGAAGTCACCACCAAATTTTCCTCAAGCCCCTTTGTAATTAATCCTCATCCCTACCCCATGCCCCAGGAAACCACTGATGTGCTTGTTGTCGCTATAGTTTTGCCTTTTCTAGAATTTCATGTAAGTGGAATCATACAGAACACTATATATAATTTTTTTCTGGATTTTTTTACTTAGTATGATACTTTTGAGATTCATCCATGTTGCTGTATCAGCACTCTGTTATTGTTAGTTTTTACTAATCTATTGTATATCATCATTTTCTTTTTATCTGTACATCAGTTGATGGGCATTTGGATTGTTTCCAGTTTGGGACTATCATGAAACAATGATACTATGAACATTCATGTGTAAGTCTTTCCGTATACATATATTTTCATTTCTCTCAGGTAGATACCTAAGGGTGGAATTGTTGGGTCATGGTAAGTGTATTTTAACATTTTAAGAAACTTCATTTTTTGAAATAGCTGTATAGTTTTGCATTCCCACCAGCAGTGTATGAGATTTCTAGTTGTTCCACATTGTCACCAATTCTTGTTATTTTCAGTCTTTTAAATCTTAGCTATTCTGGTGAGGTGTAGTGGCATCTCATTGTGGTTTTAAGTTGCATTTCTCTGATCACCAAGGACGCTGAGAATCTTTTCATGTGCTTTTTTTTTTTTTTAGCGGTATGTGGGCCTCTCACTGTTGTGGCCTCTCCTGCTGCTGAGCACAGGCTCCGGACACACAGGCTCAGCGGCCATTTTCATGTGCTTTTTGACCATCCATGTATTTTCCTTTGTGTGGTATCTATTCAAGTATTTTTCTCATTTTATTATTGGATTGTTTTCTTATTATTGAGTTGTAAGAGAATTGTATGTTGTCTGCATACAAGTCCTTTTTCAAATATATGCCTTACAGGTATTTTCTCTTTATCAGTGGCTTACCTTTTCATTTCTTGTGTTTTTGATAAGCTAATGTTTTAGTCTTTATGAAGTCCAACTTACTAATTTTTCTTTTCTGACCCATGCTTTTTGTATTGTATGTTAGAAATTATACTTGATTTAAGGTCACAAAGATTTTCTCCTAAGTTCTTCTAGAAGGTTTATGGTGGTAGTTCTTAGATTTAGGCCCATGATCTGTTTTGACTGAAAGTTTGTGTCTATTGTGAGGAAAGGTTTAGGTACCTTTCTTAATGTCGATATCCAGTTATTCCAGCATGATTTATTGAAGACTATTTCTTACCTTGGTAACTTTATGAAAACTCAGTTGACCATGTCAGTGTGGGTATATTTCTGGACTCTCAACTCTGTTGCATTAATCCATATGTCTATCCTTATGCCACTACCACACTATCTTGATTGTTGTACCTTTTATGGTAAATCCTAAAATCAGGTAGAATAAGTCCTCCAGCTTCATTCTTTTTAAATATTGTCTTGGCCATTCTAGATCCTTTGAAATGCAGCATTTTCAATAATACTTTAATGTTATATAATGCTACACACAATTTTATAGACAAAAGAGCCACAGACACATAGAAGTTTGGACAATTTATCTGACTTTACATTACAAGGTTGGGTTTCCTGTCTTTTCATGGCCACGTCTCACTTTCCTACTGGAATGTCAGCTTCACAAGAGCAGACACTGTGTATATTTTATTCACCACTGAAAACCCAGTAAAACAGCGCTTGTGGTAGGTTTTCAACAAATATTTGTTGAACAGAAGAAGGAATCGAGCCCAAAAGAAGCTCAGTGACTTGTCTCTGATAACAAAGTCAATAGCAGAACTGCATCCCAGAACTTCTGTTTCCAAACTCTTCATTTAATATTTTTCCATCATACAATATGAGTGGAGAAGACAGAGAAGAAAGGTAAAGGGGGAAAAAAAAGGTAAATAGAATAGGAGGTATATAAGAATATTATTAAAGGATTTTTTAAAAAAGGTTTTTGTTGGGCTTCCCTGGTGGCGCAGTGGTTGAGAATCTGCCTGCTAATGCAGGGGACACGGGTTCGAGCCCTGGTCTGGGAAGATCCCACACGACGCGGATCAACTAGGCCCGTAAGCCACAACTACTGAGCCTGCGCGTCTGGAGCCTGTGCTCCGCAACAAGAGAGGCCGCGATAGTGAGAGGCCCGCGCACCGCGATGAAGAGTGGCCCCCGCTTGCCACAACTAGTGAAAGCCCTCGCACAGAAATGAAGACCCAACACAGCCAAAAATAAATAAATAAAAAAGCCAAGCATTTGAAGCCCTTTAAAAAAAAAAAGTTTTTGTTTTGATACATTGCAACCATAGCCTGTAGCTTCCTGTCACTAAACATTTACAAGTTCATTCTTTGTTTGAAATAACTTTTTAACACACAGAGAGATACCCAGATGATTCACAGATTCCCCAACCACAGCCTAAGCAGGCAACAACAACATTTCCTTCCTGAGCATGGTGCTAAGAAAATACAGAACGGATTCACAATGCCAGAATGGATCCCTGGGGTCCACGGCTGACAGACCCCAGCTGGGCCATTCTGGATGGACCATCCTTCCAATTTGGAAAGATCTTCAGGGAGCAATATTTGGCAGGGTATTTTTTCCCCTACAATTTAATTCAGAAAGGACTTCCATCTTTGAAAAATCCCTTAAGCTTTAGTTCTTGTTTTTAAAACTGGAAAATAAGGTGTCAGAAAAAATAATAACAGCATGGAGTTAATCTGAGAAAGAAAGTAACTGGGGAACGGGGTAAGGAATGTACAACTACCAAAATGTGAAGGTGGCTCAGACTCCACAACCTCTAATTCATGTGGCATGTAATCTTCTTAAACAATGATTATAGATATGAAATGTGCATTTGAAGGGTTTAGAATTGTCATGAATTACTCTGCAATATCCCATCGACCAAATTCTCCCTTCAAGTAAATACACGTGGCTTCCACTGAAACTAGTTTAGGCTGTCAGTTTCAGGTAACTGAGAGGAGAATTTTGTTCTGTGACCTCACAGGCACTGTGAAGACTTTGATTTACAAACAATTACTAAGGAAGATTTCTACCAGAAGCAGTCAGCAATAGGGAAGAAATTAAGTACCTTTATTTCAACTGAGTGAAGAAATACTTGTTAATGCAGACTTTGTTCGGGGCAAGATGCTAATGCTGGAGGAATCCAAGAAGGCATACACGGCCTTGCCTCAGCTTGCTCCCAAATCTGCAGGTGAGAGGCCTGACCAACATCTCTTGTACCTGATTCATTTCCTCAGTTCTCAGCTTAAATGTCACTTTCTCCAAGTGATATTGTCTTCTTGGTAACATGCATCATATTTGTAATTACTTGCTTAAGGCAAGTATTTGTATACAAATGCATATAAATTTCTCCATGTCCTCACCAACACTTATTTTCTGTTTTTTTTTTAATAATAGTCATCCTAATAGGTGTGAAGTGGTATCTCATTGTGGTTTTGATTTGCATTTCTCTAATGATTACTGATGTTGAGCACCTTTTCATGTGTTTATTGGCCATTTGTATATCTTCTTTGGAGAAATGTCTATTTAAGTCCTTTGCCCATATTTCTGGTTGGGTTGACTTTTTATGTTGTTGAGTTGTAGGAGTTCTTTGCATATTCTTTTTTAAAAATTAATTAATTAATTAATTAATTTTTTTGCTGCATTGGGTCTTCATTGCTGTGTGCTGGCTTTCTGTAGTTGCGGCAAGCAGGGGCTGCTCTTCGTTGCAGTGTGTGGGCTTCTCATTGCACTGGCTTCTCTTGTTGCAGAGCATGGGCTCCAGGCGTGTGGGCTTCAGTACTTGTGGCACGCGGGCTCAGTAGTTGTGGCACACGGGCTTTGTTGCTCTGCGGCATGTGGGATCTTCCCAGACCAGGTATTGAACTCGTGTCCCCTGCATTGGTAGATGGATTCTTTTTTTTTTTTTTTTTTCAGTTGTTGAAAAGGCTTTACTATTAGATTTGCATTTCACAGACAGTCTTGTATAGAGGAAAGGAATGGGCTTTGGCTCAAGTTCAAATACTCGCTTCTTCATTAGTAGCTGGGTAACTAAACCTGCACTAGTTACTGAACTTAAACCTTTTTGAGCCTCAGTTTTGCCATGTATCTAGTGGGAATAAGAATTCCTCACTTGTGCACAGTGCCTCACGCAGAGCTTAACATATAACAGGTGCTGGGTAAATGTTACTTCCAAACCCATCATACTCTCTTCTGCTTCTGTCTCCTCATTTCTCTAAAGATAAGCCTTTTCTCACTATAAAACTAGTAAGACATTTTGGTTTAAAGAGAAAACTGTAGTCTTAATTATTCATGCCAGTGATAGAAAGATATATGACAGATAGATGAAACATTATAGGTAGGCGGATTCTTAACCACTGAACCACCAGGGAAGTCCCTACATATTCTTGATATTAATCCCTTATCATATATATGATTTGCAAATATTTTCTTCCATTCCATATGTTGTCCTTCCACTCTGTTGATAGTGTCCTTTGATACACAAAAGTTTTAATTTTAATAAAGTCCAATGTATGTATTTTCTCTGGGGGATATATTTTTAACACTGGCTTTGCAAGAGTAAAAAGTTTTGGAGATCAGGGCTCAGATTAGACATGATTGTGGAGGAATTTTGTTCTATTCCAGTAGTAGTAGTAGAGCAAAAAGAACAACGTGATAACTCACAAGACTGACCTAACTGATTCGTGTGCTTTAGATGATCCTATTATATCTCCACCATTTACATTTTTCATCTTTGCAATTGAGGGGTACAGGTCTCCCCTCATTCTCTCTCATTCTTTGTATCATATAGTATCCTGTTGGGACATGCCAGCAGGGAGTCAAATGAATGATACTCTTTCACTTGCAAGTGACAGTAAACCAACCTAATTGTCCCAAGAAAAAATTTTAAACACAGAAAAATGTAGGGGCTTCCCTGGTGGCGCAGTGGTTGAGAGTCGGCCTGCCGATGCAGGGGACACGGGTTCATGCCCCGGTCCGGGAAGATCCCACATGCCGCGGAGCAGCTAGGCCCATGAGCCATGGCCGCTGAGCCTGCACATCTGGAG